>NC_062543.1:2740392-2750392 GCF_022655615.1 Tachysurus fulvidraco | reverse complement strand
CTCGACGACATTTACATTTACGGCATTTAGCAGACACCCTTATCCAGAGTGACTTACAACTGAGCAACTGAGGGTTAAGGGCCTTGCTCAGGGGCCCAGCAGTGGCAGCTTAGTGGACCTGGGGTTCAAACCCATGACCTTCCGATCAGTAGCCCAACACCTTATCCACTGAGCTACCACATCCCATCTAACGAACGTAACACGTGATGAGCACGTTTTTTAATTGTGAAGCGTTTTTTTTTTCAAATCTAGTGTCACTTGTTATGAAATTCGTTGCACAAAAGCCATGGGTTTGAATCGTTAATCAGGCGCGTGAGCAGAGACGTAAAGCAGGGACGCGACCCCTGAGCAGCAGACTCGGTTACAGCAGGTACCGGAGGTCATCTAGATAAGACGTTCTGGGAGGAGACAAAGATTTTTTTTTTTTCTTTCTTCTTCCTGACCACACAGTCGTGTTCCTTTACTGATCACACCACACTGATGACTCATAATTTGACTCGTAATCTGCAGAGAATGTAACTTGTAATCTCTCTGTACCATAAAAATAGCAGCAGCAGCGTTTTCCATGTTAAACAAGGGACCGAATTTGTATTTAAAATCATGCGAATGTGACTTAACTGTCCAAGAGTAATGAGTTGTTGTTGTTTTTTTTCTTTTTTGAAAACTGTATTAAAAGGAGATTAAAAAAAAGGGAGGGGGGAGGGGGGGTGTCAGTTCGCTTCTGAGAAGAGCTGCAAAGCCGCAGCGAAACAGTGCAGAAGCAGCAGTTGACGCGGTGGCGAGATGCCTATCAGGTAGCACGGCACTGTGTGTGTGTGTGTGTGTGTGTGTGTGTGTGTGTGTGTGTGTGTGTGTGTGTGTGTGTGTGTAAGAGAGCGAGAGAGAGCGAGAGAACAAAGTATACAAATGAGTCAGTGTGTAGATTGTTATTAGAATGTGTTGCAGTCGGTCAGAGGACGTGTTTGTCCACAGTTTGAAGGACTTTATTGGACATTTTTTGGTCAAAAAGAGTTGAGACGAAATGAGTGCCGAGACAGATCAGTTGGGTTGAGACTCAGAGACAGAGCGCATGAGTCACGGAATGAGTCAAATCGATCGAGAGAGAGAGAGAGAGAGAGAGAGAGAGAGAGAGAGAGAGAGAGAGAGAGAGAGAGAGGAAACCACATCCCTCCTCATACGATCTTTCAGTCATCGAGACCCCGGAGCCGGAGCGTGTTTTTTTTAAAGCTCAGAACGTTCTGTGTCGAACACTTCATTGTGGTGAGAAAGCAAGTCTGTGAGCGAAGTCACAGGGTGCGTTTCACCTAACAGAAATGTGCGACCATATGGACGCGGCGTGAAGCCTGGAAGCCGTCGCCGTTCCGTCATGAAACAAACAAAATCATGAAGCCTAGTGCTGCGTAATTGTTGTGGCCTAAACCCAAGCTAAGATCCGTGAGGCTCCGGGGCACTTCTCAGAGGGCACAGCAGGAGACGACTGCCCCGTTAAAAGGGCGTAGGATAACCATGAGTGTAGTGTGTTTCTGCTGTGTAAAAGGGGGAGGGGTGAGAGAAAGAGCGCGTGTGAGAGTACTGCCAACGAATTCGCTGCTCTCGCCTAGCCTACACATTACACACACCTAGAGACGGTCGGCGGTCATTTTGGAAATAGAAATGTACCCTGAAATCGTGCGTAAGCTGTTGTTAAAAGGTGAACGTGTATTCCTCATAAAACCAGGAGAGCAGCAGGGAGGCCCGGCGAGATCCGACCGTAGCACTCAATTATTCATCCACCGTGGGTCTGTGTGTCTGTGTGTGTGTGTGTGTGTGTGTGTGTGTGTGTGTGTGTGTGTGTGTGTGTGTGTGTGAGGCTAACGAGACGCCGTAGATTCCACGTTGTTCTCGCTAACAGAGCGATCCTATACTCTCGACGCATCGCTCCATATAATAAAAAAAACAAAACAAATAGAAATCAAATCTATTCTCTCTCTCTCACAAGGTGATGTTTAATTTAAGGACATTAACTTTTGATTAACGTTAAAAAAAAACGCGTCTCCGGTATCGTCGCTTTTACGCGACAGACGACGAGCTGCGTTTTATTTCCATTCCTTTTATTATCGGAGTTAGAAGAATAAAGTATTTCAGGATAAACGTTAGAGCCGATCATCAACACCGCACCACAGTTTCAGACTAAGTCCGGTTTATCCCTCTGTATTTAAGCCTCGTAAACGAGTCCGAGTCGGAGAATCGGAGTCCCGAGAGCTTTCGCAGGTGGCCCGGCGTTTATTACTTTTATTACGAATGACTCAGTGAAAGTACAGCAGGCAAATCACTTCAGCCCAGAGGGATTCATGATTCAACAATCAACACAAACAGGAAGTACGCAGTTGGCTGGTTTCCCATAATGCCTTAAGGGGATTAGCCAACTCTGTTATTCCACCCACTGGTCCAAAGGTAGAGGTGTTTATAAAGCGCTTCTTCTTTTCAAGCACTGACATGGATTTGGACTCAAACATGGTCCTGGGATGGTGTGATTTTTTTTTTACCCAGAATTCCCTGATCAGAGATCTCGAGCCAGGAGCGATAGGCTCGGAGTGACGCGTCGACTGAATCGAAGCAGCGAGGCCAAGGACAATGTGGTTACATCAGACCAGAGCGGGTCAGGAACGCCACGTCCGCACACAGCCGAGCAGAAACACACAGAAAGCGAAAGAGGAAATGAGCTCGACGTGGGGAAAGCCAGGACATTCCTAATCACGGATGTCACGCAGATTTGTTTTCTTTATATCAAGCAGTTCATCTAAAGAAAAGTAGCCGATACATCGATTCAGGTCTATTAGATGTACAGCGCTAAGCGGTTACACCAGTCGAACTGGTGGCTCGTCGGCTTGCATTGTTGATCCCTCAGAATCTCTCTCTCCCTCTCTCTCTCTCTCTCTCCGTGTTGCGTTTCGCACGTTCCGACGGCATCCTCCGAGTTCTCCGGTTTCCTTCTTCCTCTCAGAAACATTCCGATTGTTGACTGTGGGAATGTGTTCGTGTGGTGATGAGCCCCGGCACCTCATTCAGGTTCCTTTACTCCTAACTGGTTTCCAGTGTTCCCAGAAGACACGACCATCCTGACCGGAATAAAGCAATGACCTCTTACTGAAGAATGAATAAAAACAACAACAGATGTGTAACAGTAGATAAAGAAATGGTGTTTTTGTTTTTTCCGGTGGGGGTGGTGGTGTTGGTGTTGGTGTTGGTGGTGGATGTAGATGTTCAGTAGATGAGTCAGACCTCATGACTGAAGGAGGCGAGAGAACGGTGTGGTGACAAACTCACTGTACAGCGAAAAAAACGCTAGCTCATGATCAGATTTGCATCTTAACTCAGAACCACAGTGACCTGTGAACAACTGGACAGACAAAACCATCAGCCCAGTAACGATGACTGGTCTCGGTGTCTGTGCAAACGGGGGGAACCCCACCCCCACCCCCACCATCATGTAGCACTGCTGACGCTGAGAAGGAAGTGTGCAGTGCTGAATTTAATCGAAACCTTCCTAATGGGAAAGAGCTGAACGAGCACACGACGCGCACACACCGCACACACACACACACACACACACACACACAAGGTCACGACTCGAAAGATCGGAGTTCAAAAACAGGAAATGAAGGTTGGACGTTTGAAATTGAAGCTTCACATTGGGAGGCGTTTGCATCTACGAATACGTCTAAAACTTAGCAATAAAAACTGACCCACCGTTAGCGGCACAAGCGACGCGATTCTGCCCTCGTGCTGATCCTGGGGCAGTTATCAGAATACAGGTCACACTTTGTATAATCTAAATAAAGCAAATCTCTGCTCTGGGTCTGTCGTCGTCTGTCAGGAGAAGCAACAAGACGGAAGAGTTGCAGCCACTATACAGACAGGAAGTGCTAAAAATGTTTCATCCAGGCTGAGACACGGGACGTCAGGGTTTATCTCGATAACGGAGTGGATTCGGTTCGAACGTTCACAAAGAACGAACCAGACGACGACACGAAACAGCACGGAGCAACGTGACCACACAACCAACCACAGCCTTTCCAGTCCAGACAACATGACTCGTAACCATACGACTCATAATTTCATAACGTGTCCGTCAGTACGACACGGTTCGCTCGGTGGTAGTCATAGCGATGATGTGCAGGATTGTGGGTAATCTGTCGGGGCGAGACGAGCCGACAAAGTGATATCCCGTTTCGGTCGTGGTGCTTGGATGAGGAATCGTAATCGTGTCGTTTCATCGCTATGACGACAAATCAGTCATTCTGATCAAAATTTAAAAACCGATCAAAAAAAATTGCGCCGATCTTCTTAACGATCTGAAATAGAAAGAAGTGAATCTTTGACCTGACACCGAGTCAAATCAAGTTGATTCATGATTCATTTCGAACTGTAATGTAAAGAAAAATTGAATACGGCAAAGAGCGATCTGAATCGGCGCTTCGTGCTGGCACACCCTGATTAGCGATGTTGCTCGTACGGCGTCCGACGCACCACATTTCAGCGTCGTGAGAAATTAAATCAAGGAGTCATCGTGTCCGTATTAACGGACGCTCGGCCGGATTCTTAACTGACGTGTTACATCCTGAAGCGTGTAGCGGTGAAGCTTCGACAGCGAGTGTAGAGACAGCGGAATGTGCTAAGTTTGTTTTTTAAAAATAAACATTTTTAATCCAACGTTTTTACGGACAAGCGATTACCCGTCTAGGCTGCGATGTTTTTCACAACACCACCAGGCCTTTCTGAGTCATCATTTACAGCTCGCTTTGCTTTTTTTTCCATCTGTGGATCACTTCCGGCCCGTGAACGTGATGTTGTGGGGAATTTACATACAGATAGCGCAGGCTGTTTCTAAGTGAAAGCTATTTGTTTAAAAGGTGGTTATTTTATTCGACGATTCCGGTTCGTTGGATTTTTAGCAGTTCTTTGGCGCTTGATGCAAAAGAGGAAACTGTAATTTTCTGTACCTTCTTTTAAGTACATAGTGATTGTATAACGGTCCTTACATTAAGGCCGAGTCATCGGGAATGCTGGCGGTCTAGAGACGACGAATTTCTGTTTCCACGATTGGTTTCGGTTCGGTTACTTCACCGTGATTCCTGGCCCTTATGCAGACGACACCTGGGTTGATTCGAGAAGTGAAAACACTTCCTGTAAGTTCCTCATGCTCCTCATCACATATCTTGTGTGTGTGCGTGTGTGTGTTTTTCTCTGAATAAAGCTCTGTGCTGACTTTTTAAAAGGTACACCGTGTTCTCTAAAGGCAGAAGTACAACTTGTGCAGTTCTCCTGTTATTATTTTCTCATTGGTTCATTAACGGTTTGGCTTTTTACCCGGTCGACTCCGAGCTCCTTGGGTTCCCTGATCGAGAATCGTGTCCATGTGGGATATAAAAGGCTACTGACGTCCTGCCTGACACCGTGTGCTATTAAAGTGAGAGCATTACATAAGTGTAGCACATGGACCGAAGCTCCACAGCAGACATCTGAACGCCTAAAGCTCTGAAAAACAGCATCTTGTGCAACTGAAAAGGAAGAAGCTCGGCCAGATCACCAGCGCTCCACACCCTGTTTTCCACACAAGTGCCACGCCCTTTAACGAACCGTCTGCTTCGACCTGTCTGTCCTCAGACGTGTTTCCAGTCCTCTCCGAGGATCATTTCGAGCTTAACGTGCGGAAAATACACCATCGGCTTTGTCGAAATGCAGACCGTACGCCATGAGGTACTGACGCGTGGCTTCCTTTAATGGAAAGCTGACGTACAATCCTTCCCCCGCCACAACACCACGACACCTACACAATCCACACCACCAGTGACGAAGGATCGGTTTACAGGCTTCTCCTCGCCATCACGGCACCTCAGAACCAGCCACGGCAAACGCCCCTCCCCCGCTGAACGCGAACACCACTGACTCGTGAAGAGAGCAAGGAGAGGAGGAGGAAGAAAAAAAAAAGACAAGAAGAGAAAAGAAAAGCCACTTCACAGCTTTTGTTCTGCTTATTGCAGTGCTGTAAAAAAAACTGCTATCATCAATCTATCAGGGCAGGAACTTTAAAAAAAAAAAGAAGTGTTGTTATCGTACTGTTTCTCGGTGTGTCATGGAAAAAGGAGGAAATGTGATTTAAAACCCGTTCGAGGGGAAAAGTAGACAGCGAGTACTACTGTAAAACGTACAGTGGAAGGAGGGGACGGTCACAGCTCAAACCCCAGGCCTGTAGCGTAGCGCTCCGACGCGGGACAGCCACACAGGAAGTGATGGTACGCCAAAAACACTCGAAGGCCTCGCTCTCAGGAGATCAGCGTGCAGCTAGCACTCGTTTCACACAAACACCAACAGAAGGTGACTTTGCTTCGTTACGTCGAAGCAGACAGAAACGATCCGAACGCAATTCTTCGATTCGAAGGCAAAAATGAAAACGTGCACAGCTAATGATAAAATAAATCGAAACGTTTAGACTTAAGGAGAGACAAGGAAGATCTAGACCTAGGTCAGAATTATAAACCTTTATAATTATAAGCCTCCTGCTTGAAGCTGGTGATTGAGATTTCTCACAAATTAGGTTCGGAATCTAAAAAAAAGAAAATCTAAAAACATGTTGTCCATCACAAGTGTTATTTTCGCTTCGTTAGCACCTTCGTCAGCACACACAACGGTCGAGAAATCAGCACGGCTCGACGAGCAGGTGTGTCCTGACTCTAGCTCAAATGCAGAACCAACTTTGCATCACATTCATTCTGAATTTTTTTCCCCTGAGATGAGAAATGAAGAACAATGGTGGTCTGCGAGCCGAGGAAATGAGTCTGACCGCGTCGGTTACTTCAGCCTGATTTTCTGGCTCACGTTCTGCCTTCACCTGGGCTGCCTTTTAAATACGAAAGCACTTCCTATACTTTCCACCACACTTCTAGCCGGTGGTGAGTCGACACATTTTGTACCATATCACACTCACACGTGTCTGCTTTGGTAAATCCTTCAAATTCGAAGATTTTCACGATATCTATTCAGACACGATGTGACAAATCTCGTCAGAGAGAAATCGGTGAGTGAAACTGTACTGTTACAACAAAAGGACACGTACCGACTGTCAGGAAGTCAGAAGTCGGAACAAATTCCAGGAATCTGATTAGTCAGAAGGTGCCGTCTAGATTACCGTATTTTCATACCAGCAGCTGGAAATCACAAGATAACAATAACGCATACGTTATTGTTTTTATAGCAACAACGTCCACAGAGACCTGTATAGCTGACGCTCCACGTCGTCTCGGACTAATCCAGGTTATTTAAGACAGAAAAAAGGAAGGAGTGGTCAGCATCAGTGCTGTGAAGCGTACTGTAATTTTAGGACAGACCATGACACAGATAGAGAGAGAGAGAGAGAGAGAGAGAGAGAGAGAGAGAGAGAGAGAGAGACGAAAGAATGTAAAGGAACGACCTTTATGACTTCTACACCGTGACCGTTTTCACTGGATCTGTTTCACATAAATAATCGTAAACGTAAATGGATAAAAAGTGCAACAGGTCGCTCTGTAGTACAAGACGTCTACAGAAGTCTCAACTTGCTGTGACTGAAAGAAAAACAAATCAGCTCTGAGCTGTTTCTGAACTCGAGCCTCGTCTTCACGTACAGTAACCGATCATGTGAGAAGTCAGTGACTTTATTTACATCAATGCAGAATGCAGTCAAATACACTAGTGTCTTAATAATACACTTCTCTTTGAACTAAAAAGATAGGCAGCAAAACCTAAACGTCATGTAAGCAACAAAACAAACAAACAAACAACAACAACAAATATTCGTGTTGTCTTGACATTTAGAAGAACAACGATTCAAACTGGGATTAGTTCTACAAAAGGAAAACACTCCTGACAGCTCGACTCTACTCACACGTGTTAAAAGTCTACCACCTTTTTTAAAATCATCCTTTAACGCGTATTCGAAGTTCTCATGAACTCAAGCTCCATCGAGTAAACAGCTGCTTTGTTATAATCAGTGCTGAGGAATAAAAACCTGAGCAGTTAAAGGAAAGGATCGCGTTTGAAGATCAAAGCGTCTACAAAGTAACGGGACATTAAAGGAAGTTTCCAGGACGCTACTTTGTATCTTGTTGCTCGTTACAATGTTACCTGTAATAATAAACATCACTCTTGCCAGCGCTGAGTCCAGACTTCCGGATCACCTCTTCTTTCTTCCAGCCCGGAGGAAGAGCCGGGCATTCGATCCTCTTCCTCTCCATAATCATTTAGTTGACTTTGGTGTGAAATCACTGCGATTGATACCCCGGCGACGTGAGCCGACAGTGGCTGCTAATGGCCCACACTGGCTGGATGGAGTGCTAAGCTAGCTGTGTTAGCTGCTAAAGTAGAAGATGACAGATCTTGTAGATGAATAAACAAGGCACAGGAAGGCGATGAGCGATCGGAGTTGTTCTAAGTAGCGAGCCCGCGTTTTTCTTCAGCTTTAATGGTCTCACTTTGATCAACTCCTTTGGATCCTCAAGCTGACTCAGTGCACAGAACAATCTAAGCTGAGTCTGAAGCCGAGCTGCCGCGATGGTGTCGAAAGCTGTGACGCTGTGAAATTTCAGCACTTCCCACGCAGTGACCCAACAGCGCCTGGCAACAACAGAGAGCTGACAAAAACCACGCCCTGTATTCCACACAAAGCCACGCCCATTACACTCAAGCGCCGCCCCCCGACCCGGCAAAGCTCCCGTCATTTCTCGCTCCTCCAGCCTCGTCCTGCTTTACGACACGCTTGTGACGCAATAATGCAAAAATGAAAACAGCAGGAACTAGGACACGCCCAGTGACGCATGACGTTTCATTTCCTGTTTTTATTTTCAACACGCTCGTGGCTGTCAAGTTACTGATGTTAAATTTAGTTACAACTTTCAGACACTATTTTATATTCATCTAAAGCACCTTTTTTTTTTTCAAAAGAAAATCAATTAAAAATAAAAAAAAATACTGCTTAAAAAAACACGTATCACATTCGATCAAATCGAATGTATGTGATCAGTAATATAAATATTCTTAAATAACTTAAATGCTGAATCTTTTAATAAACTTCCTCCTCTAATCTCTTTTATATTCTCAGAACAGATTTAGGACTAGAATAATGCATCACAAAAAAAACTTTGCACATAAATGAAAATTACAAACTGTTGCACATAGCTGTATTTGTTTATTTGTTTGTTTGTTTGTTTGTTTGTTTGTTTGTGTGTGTGTGTTAATTATTGCAATGAAGCAGAGACAGTGTCTATATGAGTGTATTATGTTGGAGTTTTTACATTTGTCGCCCTCTTGTGTTGTAAACGTGCCAGCGCAACACATCAGAGATAAATAAACAAAACAATTCATTCCAATGCAATCCCTAGGTTTCTAAGAGAAGCAAATATCATCCTGATTAAAAAAAACTGAGTTACTTAAAAAATTCTAAATTCTAGAATTTAAATGATAAGCACTACTTGTTTCATTATGTACAGTTCTATCCAGGTCAGTGTTGGATTCATACATTTCTATATGAATCAGAATCAGAATCAGAAAGAGCTTTTTTGCCAGGAATGTTTTTCATATGCGAGGAATTTGTTTTAGTGACACAGTGTAACAGAATGACATATACAATATAGACAAAATTGTATGTACACATGTACAGGTGTGAAATGTGCAATTGAATATTTAGGTCTATATACGTACCATGTTAATCAGTTAAAAATAATATTTAGTATTAATATGTGTGTTAGGATTCTTTCTGTCCCTTGTACATGTCATTTAATGTGTTTATATGAAGCTGAAGGTAATATCTGACAAATGGTGTTATTTAACTTTTAACAAATCATTGTTAATGTGAATTATTTACATGGCTTATATTTGGATTATGAACAAATCACAATGCTTCATACAATCATACAATGCACACAATCAGATTTGCTATTGTTACATTCATTAAGTCTTAATAATGTGAATGGTGAATAATAGTGAA
>NC_062543.1:2697892-2737892 GCF_022655615.1 Tachysurus fulvidraco | reverse complement strand
TAAACAAACAAACAAACAAACAAATAAATAAATAAAGGTGAATTATACAGCATGTATTGATCTGCTGTCTTCTGTTGGGATTTCAGAGAAAGAACTCCTCCCAGACCACAAGGACAAAGACCGGAGCCTGAAAATCGAGGCGTAAGTGCACATACTACAGTATATCATTTCCTACTGATTAAAAACATGTCCTTGTGTCATCCTTTAAAATCAGTGTGATGATTAATCACTTCCTGTGTTTAATCTCGTAAAACAATTTGACACGTGAGATAGGAGTTGTCAGGTTTGCGTGCACGGCTTTGCAACACCTCGTGCCTGGTTGCACTAGCCGCATGTGATGAAACTATTACGTGGGGAAGGCAGTTAGTGTAATGCCAATGTGTAAGTAATTCATTAGTAAAAAAAACGCCATCCCCCAATGGGACTCATTAACAGGCGTCTCCTAAGAGAGAAGTGGGAAAGCGACTTTTGTCGCCCTCTCAGGTAATGATATCACCCGGCGTTTGAGGTTGCATCACATTTCTTTTGTATTCAAAGCTTTTGTAAGCCATTTTTTAAAAAGCTTTTATACAATTTTATAGCAGGATTGAATAAATAAGGACGACTGTGAAGTGGCTATCGTTAAGGTGTTGGCAATAACTACGATATTTAGTGCAAAAGTTTGCATTCCCCATGATGATGTTTTGTAAATGGAAACAAAGGAAGTATATTTAGAATTTAAAATGTTTCTACAACAATCAGAAGCACAATGTGTTCAGATATGTTAAAAAATAGATAACTTATGACCTTAAGCTTAACCTTGGGCTATATTTTTGGACTGTTTTTGTTTCTCATGATAATGAAGAAGCTATAAAACCTAAAGAGGGTTGAAATTTTGGATGTTTTTTCTGTACGTTGAAAAACGTAATATTAATAATAATAATATCACATTATATATATTTCGAGTTAGATTATCTCTTCCTGTACTTTATTCATCATGTATCCGCTTCTCAAACTCGACCTGAATATCGATTGCTTTGAAGAGAATAGTGTAAATGTACGTAAAGTACATAAAGACGCTCGCACTCGTATCTCTACTGCATGTTCTAATTACTGAGTGAATCTGCTTTGATGCTTAGATCAGTGTTTCTCATATCGCAGGGGTTCCAAGGATTCGGGTTTGGAGATGGCGGCTTCCAGATGTCCTTCGGTATTGGAGCGTTTCCTTTTGGAATATTTGCCACAGCGTTCAACATCAACGATGGACGACCACCACCAGGTACGACACCGCTTTCACACCAGTAAACCCGAGAGCGCTGGAGAGCAGGAGTGGAAAAGGACACTGTGTTTACTTTAGAAAAACTATGATTTTTTTTTTGGGTCATATTTGAGCTTATTTGTGTGACACAGCAAGTTGTCATGTTCTCAGATGATTAAATAAATCAGTTCCAAAGCTGTACATGATAGTGCAAGGTCAGCTCAGTTTTTTTTTTAATATGTCTCCAACACATCTCTTAACTAAGATTCACACCATAATAATTAGTCAAAGATAACGATTATGACAGGTTTTGTACAGGTAAAAAGATCGTATACCCTGTAGTACGAAATTTATTGAAGGATTTATGGAACTGTCAAACGACAGCTCGTATCGCAGTTATTACTCTTCATTCTTCATTCGCTACTAAATGACTGAAGCTTAAAGCATCAGTAAAAACTGTGTTGATTTTTTTAGATCATTTGTTTACACTCATCTGAACTAACCTAAGTCCCTTTATTTAAAGAGTGTGATGTAGGGTATATATATATTTTTTTAAAATTTAGAAGACTTTACAAACTAAACACGCACAGTGACTTGTTGCTTTGCTACGGGGATGCAAACTTTTGCACCCGACTGTATCGTCGTTTAAACTCCACTGAATTCTCAGTTCTGATTCGTCAGAAGGTGTTAATTACTTTTCTGTAGTGGCAGATAGTCATTTTATATTATATATAATTATATTTGTTATATATTATTATTATAATTATATTTATATTAAACCTCGCTGGTTTGAGCACGTCATCGTTTCTATATTAACGACTCCTCAACAAACTGTCGTTGATTGTTTTCCCACTTCAACAGTACACCTAATGTTTTATTAAGCGCAGACACGCTGGAGAATCTCAGTGTATCTGCAAAATGGAAAAACAACCTGTATGACTCGTAACACAGCATGATTTCCTTTATCTTCGCAGCAGCTCCAGGAACACCGCAGCACATGGATGAGCAGTTCCTGTCCCGCCTCTTTCTGTTTGTGGCACTCGTCATAATGTTTTGGCTTCTTATCGCATAAACAATCAGGAACCCGATGTGAAGATAACAGTTCTTTATGGACCTGATGATTAAGTTACAGACAGTTATTACTAAAGTTTCACTAATGGAAACATTTAATTTGCTCCCCATTACACCGTTGGACCTACACTTGGTTTTAAACGGTTGTTTTTATGTTTGAAGGATCTGCATGATGGCGTGTCGTGTGTAGCATAACTGCACATCTGCCGTGATTTTGATTCTGTAAATTATCATTCGCTGGAATGTTTTTTCAGGCCTTGTTAACTTCCCCGCGCAGATGTGTACATTTTAAATAAAAATCAGAGTCTTATTTCTCTTAAGATCTCATGGCGTTGTTTTCACCAGTTGTGTGACACGGATCATAAAATGAAATAAGGAAGACAACATAACAGCTTGTGCTATTATTGTGTGACGGCAGCAGACACGATGCTAGTTTTATTCTCCAATAAGTGAAATTAAGTGAAGTGACATACGGTTAAGTACGGTGACCCATACTCAGAATTCGTTCTCTGCATTTAACCCGTCCAAAGTGCACACACACAGCAGTGAACACACACACACTGTGAACATTTATGCTGCGGTGCCCGGGGAGCAGTTGGGGGATTCGGTGCCTTGCTCAAGGGCACCTCAGTCGTGGTATTGTCGGTTCGAGACTCGAACCCACAACCTTAGGGTTAGGAGTCAAACTCTCTAACCATTAGGCCACGACTTCCCCAATAGCAGCTTTCCACGTTTTATAATTAGTGATCACGTTTTATAATTATTTATTGAAGAACGTCATACTTGTCACCCATTTATAGTTAGGTTTAATGTTGAATGTCAGAGTCAAGTTAAGTCATCTCTTATGTTATAAAGTTATCATATTTAACTTTATAAAATATTTAATAGTTTGCAGGTTTTAATGTAGCTGTTCTACTATATGACCAGCAGATGAACAAATCCATATAAACTACACATAAAGAGTCTGTATTTTTGCATAAGCATAAAAAAGGGAGGTAAAAAAAGGTAATTAATTATCTCAAGACTGCAAGACTAGCTACAAATAAAAATATGAATATATTAACATAAAAAAATCTTAATATTGCAAGTTATTTATTCACAAGCTATATTGTGACTGACTGGTTTCCATAAACAACCTTTGCAATTGCTCATTTTTCATTTTCATTTTTTTATTATTGTGGATCAAGAAAAGAATACCGAGGAGAAATGACAAAGGCCGCTGTCCTCCATTGTGTTTCCTGTTCGTTAGAAAAGATTAGAGGTCTAAGCCATGTTGATTCAATACAAAAGAATCGTATTAGCACCGAGTCGGATGGGCTTAATGTTCATCAGTGTGTAATATCCAGTATGAAAAAGCATCCTCATAGTCTTCACAGAGGAAACAACACTTTGTCAACAGGATGGTAACCGTTAATCTGTGATAACGGGAATCCGCTTCAAAGACATTTACGGTTTGCACGACATTAAATGTCCATCCCTGTCAAAAATTAACCTGAGACCTTCCAACTCAACAAACTATTCCTTCAACACGAATTGTTTTTCCATATTATTCCAGCCTTACTTATAGCAGTAGACAACAGCTATTCCTATTCCCAACACTATGATGATCAGCATGAGAAGTGGTCCTATCGCATTAAGCAGTAATAGACAGGTACAGGTCCTGAAATTATTTCATATATAACTTGGATATATGTATGCATATAAATCTGTTGCTTCAATCGAGGAATCAGTAGATACAGTATACCCAGAGCACCGGGGTAATTTTTCTTGCTGGGTTTTCACTACAACACTCTCCGCAAGTGCTGGATGGACGTCTGGTGGCTTTGTCTCTTCTGTAAATAAGTTAGACATACTGCAGAACAATAGCCATCCTGCATTTTGCAGAACAGAAACATTCGTGTACCCGTATACCTTATATACCTTGGCATGTCTCTAAAATGCAGTCTAGTCTCTTAATTCCCTCTTCTTCTGCCGCTAAAAAACACCACGGCTTGTCAGAGGCGTCTGGGCTGCGGCAGTAGACGTGATTCCATTCTCCTGAGTCAGATATAAACAATCTACATAGGCTACATAGGCTCTCTGAATGTCACACAGGGGTGCTAACTTGGCATTTAGGGCCTGTTGTGTTCGTATTGTGCTGCACATTTGGTGATACTGAAATGTGTGTGTTGACCATCAACCTTATAATAAAACACCAGCAAGTTCTCTATAGTCTAGTTTTTAGTTACAGAGTCACATAACATTACTGCACAAATAAAATAGTAAGTCATTTACCTAGGTCAGTGTTTAAGTCAATGCTTAGGTTGTGCCCATTGCTTATATTTATCCAGTTTAAACAGTTTATCCAGAGGAGCTGATCTCTTTATCCCCCTTATAAGATGTTCCATTTAGTTCAATGCACTCTGAGAATGATAGTAATAGAACATTACAATTACACTCTTGTTAGAAGACTGGAAACTAATAGTCTTGTTATAATAAATCAAGTTCTTTATTCTGTCCAATTAGTAAAGATTTTACAGACTGCATTTATAATTAATATAAAGAATTAAGATAAATGTGTCTACAGTAAACACGTATGTTAATAAAATGAATAAATCCACTACAAATCTATGTTGATGTAAAACACATAATACACCAAACATGTAAATAAGTAATAACAGGTCATAGTTATGGAACCTGGTCAACCACTAAACACCATAAAAGTGACATTGTACCTTTTGCTTATTTATTGTTTACTTATTTTATTTATTTATTTATTTTATCTTTATACATAAGATATTTCAGGGGGGAAATGATGCCAAAGAATAAAATAAAGCTTTAAAAAAAAACATTGGGATAGTTTAATGCTAACGATGGCATCTTAACTAGTGCACTTTATATCAATTTATGTATCAACACCAAGCTCACGCGTCCACGTGGGTTCGTTTTTTAAATCAAATTTTAAACAGCACGCGCAGCGACCGTTAAAAACCGTTAACAACCGTCAACCATCAAAACGGCCATTTTTAAAATAAGGGATATCAGTAAGCCTTAGCATCGGACAAGCCTCACTCAATACTTTAGTATTAGACCCCTCTTTTGTAATACCATTGGTAGAAAAAAAAAAAGGTAAGGGAAAAAGATTTTTATTAATTTATGTCTTCTGACCACCTGATGGCGCCACATACTTTTTTTTGAGTGGTTTGGTCATCCAGTAAATTATTTCTGAAGCGCTTTTCTGCTTTATAGACCTATCTTTATAGACAATAAAGACTAAGGGGAGAAAAACAGCAAAAATATTGTTCATATTACTTCTGTTTTATGTTTCCAGGTTTGGCAGTGTATACACTATTATTAGCTAGCAAACCAGGATTGCTAACTAGCTAGTCAATGTTTTTAAGCAAACTAGCTTAGGTGAGCCATCTTGAGGTAAATTACTCCTCCTCCTACTAGTACTACTTCTACTACTACTACTAATAATAATAATAATAATAATAGTTTGAAAGAAAAGTTACAATATTTGTAACAAACACAGTACATCCTGCTTTTTAGGTTTTATTTTCATTTTTATATATTACAATTACATAAATAAAAATACAAATTAAAAAAAAAATTAAAAATCATTTCCTTTTTCGGGAGTCAAAACTACTAAAAATTTTGCAGTGCATGTAAGCGAGTCTCTCAGCAAGGGAGCGTCGAAGAAGTGGTATCCATTCCCAATGTGGCACCTCCACAATTGTATACCCTGACAAAGCTAACTGCCTCCTTTTCATCACATACAGACCTGTTAACCGTTGTGTCCTATAACAATAATGGTTTCTACTGGTCACCTGAACTGCAAGCCGAGCAACAGAAGACACGGGGGTAGCATGGCCAGGAATGGAAGAATGCTCCTGCTGTTTAGTAATAGCATGTAGGAGATCATCAGTCAGGTCAACTCCCACACTCAGAATGCTTTCTCTTTTAGTAGAAGCCTCCACAGGACACAGAACTGGTTGCTGGTGGGACAGTGTCGCTGACATGGCCGTTTTTTTGCCACTTGTCAACTGCACCATCAGATCATCTGTCAGGGTTACTCCTGTTTGCATTTCTTTCCAATTCAGAGGCCAAAGGGATTCCTTTTCTGGATTATATTGGCTTTGATAGTTCTCAGCTGCTACAGGCAAAGGATTTCCACTGGGATCCATGTGCACTTCAAGGTCAATAGAGCGCATATGTGGTAGGATCATTCGCTTGTGCACAAATAACTTTCCTCCCAACAGCTCCTGTAGAACAGCCTCTGCCTCAAGAACCTCTTTTTTCTGACACAGTTCAGACTGGGCAAAATCCCACAGCTGTTTAGTCACCTCCACCCGGACTAAGGGGTTCATCCGTGGCCCAGTCCAACCAGGCAGCTCAATCGCCACTGTTCCATCTAGAGTGAAGAGATCCTTCTTCAGATCAATCAATCCTGTGACATGGGTTGTGAATTCAGGGCTTAAAGCCAAACTCAGCAAGTCATGAGGGAACTGACCTACAAATGCCAAGCCAAGCAGGGCTGTTAGGAGGTGTTCAGGGTAGCTGCGGAATTCAGATTCTCTGTCTCGCAGGGCTTGTGTGAGTCGAGGGTGAAGGCTGGGGCACTGGCTAGGAATGATGCCCAGGTTACCAAATGCCCACAGAAGCTTAGCTGCATCCTTGCTCCTGTATTGAGATGGTAATTGGGGTAAGTTTTTTGCTACAGCAAGGAGAACACGGTCATCATGGTAGTGCAGTGCAGAGCAGGTCAAAGCAATGTGCATTAAGCCCTGGACAGCCATCTGTGGTGCGCGACGAGGCACTTCAGAGCTGAGTAACTCCAACCAGGGGAGGTGGTCCAGGTGGCTGAATCGCAATAATTTCATCACATTCACAATACCAAAGTCACTAATTTCTTTAACTACAACACACGCTCGGTCCACAAGGCTGCGGAGAGCTCCCACTGAGAGCGAATTCTGAGTTTTAAACAAACCCAAGCAAACAGCACCCACTTCTTCACCCTTCAGGTCTTCTAGATGGCGCATTATAATGCCTTCTACAGACTGAAGAAGAAATGAAGGACATTGTCGGCTTTCACCCAGTATATACACAAACTGGACCAGCTCTGGTGGACCCATCTGATTAAAATGCTTGCTTACGCAGTCACACAATTTGTCTATGTACTGTGGGACTGAGCGTCCGAGGCATCGCCACAGGTCAGCTATGAGCAGTAGCTGATGCAGCTCCATTTCACTGGACCGGCGACTAAATTCAGCTTCGTATAATTCCAGTATGTTGTGGTGGTGAGACAATTCCAGTCTCACGAAGGCACGCAAAACCTCAATCAGCTGCAGATGTGTGAAGTTCTCCAGGTTCTCCACACTGTAGCGTAGCAGCATGGAGAACCGCATGTTGCCTCGGACTATCACAGCCTGTTCAGGTTCCAAGCGGCCAAGTTCACAAATGAAACGAGCTACATTTGAGGCATCAATATTTTTCATCAAGGCAGCTTTATGAAGCAGTGACAAGCCGTCTTTGATCTGAATAGCAGGTGGACGCTGAGACACGTCATGGGACATCGTGCTGTACTCAGGCCTACATCTCTGAAAGGCACGTGTGTCCTTTTTTATATACATGGAGACCTTATCTTTAGGAGGATCAGATTTACACTCTTTGTCAGTGACGTCCTTATTATAAGCAAAACCAAGCTGGGCATTTTTTGAGATTGATAAATTGCGCGAGGGACCGATCATATAGTGATTATTTTGTTGTCTGAACCCAGCACTTGGGACAGGCTGAGAGGTTTCCTCTACTCTCTCAGAACCTGCCTGGATGGCAGAACTCTCTGCTCTGGACTGGTAGTAAGCAGAGGGATTGTATACCAACAAGCACCCCTCAACATTTTCTGTGCCCTGTTGCAATGTTTGCGTCTTTTCGTCCTGCTCTACGCTTCCATATTCGCTCTCTGAACAGAGGTGCTGAGCTCCGTGCACTGACAAACACGGCGATCGGACGCACGCACGCAGCATAGCCGCACGACGCCACAGCACCCGTGCAGACATCCTCATGGAATTCTAAAGGGGAAAATTGATAAACGATGTTTATTCATGTTTTTGATCTTTAAACCAGTCACAACCAGATTAGATTAGATTATTTTAATTATGCATAATTTGCAACAATAAAAGTCCTATTGCATGTGAATTGTGTGTACTATGCTTGTGTTTATGTGTGCTTGATTTTTATTTAATTAATTTTACTTTTTAAAACAATTTAAAGGCATTCACTGTGACAGCAAAGAAAGAATTTCATTGTACTGGGAAACTTTCCTTACTGTGCAAATGACATCAGTCATGATCATGCTTATTTTAATGTATTTTATATCTAACAGTGTTTGACAGCTTAAAGTTTACCCCCATAATAACACCTACACGTCAAATAACCTTGTTCCCCAGTGCCTGCTTGCTTACTGATCTATTGTCGTCATTCATTCTACTAATCATCACAAACATATAAATACAAATATACTCACTGATATAAGTGCTTACGTCACAAAGTATTAAAGTGTCTCGCGCACAACAAAACACAAATCCATTATACGAGGTCAGCTCGTGCTACACGTGAGCCTCCATGAGTGCGGCGAAACGTCACGTGACACGTACTACGGTGGGTGATATCAGACAAACGGATGGTGTAAGAAGTATTTTCACTTTTACTGCAAATTAGATATTTGATTATATTTATGCTTTTATGATTTTATATATTACGTATAATATTTATATATTATGATTATATATACACGCGTTATAATTATAGATAAAATATGGAACAACAAATTACTACAAAATAAAAGCTGTAAAAGTTAAAAAAAATATATATATTTTTTTAAATAATCATACTACATTCTACATCCAGAAATTATAATAAAAGTAACAACAACAATAATGATCATTTTATTATTATTTATTTTTTCTATTTTTATTTTATTTTTTGGATATAGTATGTGGTGACGTCATATAATCATCATCGTCGTTGTTGTACTTTTTATTTAGCTGCATTTAGTTTAAAATAAAGCTGATATATTAGTGTGTTTGATTTCAAGCTATTACTTTAACATGATCTTGTATCTGAAGTGGGATTTTATTGCACCCAGGAATCCCAGTAACTGTTACATAAATGTTAAAAATCACAGACTACACTTCCCTGACCCTCTCAGTCAAAGGATCCCACTTTAGTTTACATTTATTCTAGGTGTTAGATGGAGTACAGGAAATAAAATTGACTTTAAAATTAGTATTTATGGTATTAAAGTTGTGAAAATAATGTATAATAATTCATCTCATTGTTGCCCTAGGCCATATTTCCCAAAAAATGAAGTATTATGGTCATTCTGTACTCTTTAGGATAAACCCATGTGCTGTATATAATTATAGAGTATATTTTATGTATAGTCTTTGTGTAAAAAGTGAGATTTCATGAGCTGGATTTTCAGCTTTATGTTTTTAAGCCAATCCGCAGAACATATTGCACTGCGTAGTAACTAGGGAAAAATCTTGGCCATACAAAGAATTAATCTTCAGATCAGTTTAATGAGAGATTTAATCGTTGTTAAGCCATGATTAAAAGTAAGCATTACAACACAAATGAAAATAAAATAAAACAAATCTCTGCTGAATCTTATCCTTGTTGGTACAACTCATCCCCCTGTGTTTATGTGAATTCAATATGATTTATCACGTCTCATGTGGAACCCTTCACACTATCGATCACTCCATCATCCTGCGATGAAAACAGAATGTAAAAAACCCCTCATATTTATATCATTCATTTTTATTCACATCTTTATTAATTGAATTCATATTTGCTAAGATATGCTCTTTTTTTCCCAAGCGATTTTCGAAGCATAAAAAAATCAGAATGAAAACTGTTTGCAACATTTTGTCCTCCCTTTCAAACATTTCGAGAAATATTTTCGAGACAGGGGATCACAGACATCAGGGGCGTTCATGGTCTTCCCTTCTTATAACACGTAATGGCCGATCGAACTTTTTTCCTTTTTTTTTTTTCTTTTTAAAGATTTTAATATATTATATTATATTCCTATATCGATAGTTTGAAAAATAAAAGCTGACATGTCAGTCTTATTAATTCACAAAAGTATTCACACGCAATAGCTCGGTATATTTGGATAGAATAGATATGTACACATAAATAACAATGATATTTACATGCAGTCGACTGCCCCTTTGTCTCTACCAAGAACACAGCAGGACACAACAGAATTACATAGCAGCAAATGTGGCCAAAGACAGTAGAGGGGTGGTGTCCATCTAAAGCTTTGTAGATTATGTCTCGCTTAACACCGAGTGTCATAAAGCTGATTAATAAACAAACAAACAAACAAACAAATAAATAAATACATACATAAATAAATACGTAAATAAATACATGAATAAAACTTGCAAATCTGCTCATGATTATAATTGTGTAAGGGGAAAAATATTAGAGCAGTGTAGTTTTTTAGTTTTCACAATTATATGATTACATTAAATTAGGCATGTGCTGATAATACTTTGTTAATAATCAACAGATTTTACTTCATTCTTATTACAACAGTATTATTATTTTTATTTGCACTGTGATGATGGATATCCACCTGAAGTCTCTCGTGAAGATGCAATCATGCTAAATTTTTCCACCGAACCTGCATCAATAGAGAGAATAACTACAAACTAAACACTTTTTTTTTTAACAACAGCATTTTCAATTGTCTGATCCGATCAGTATCAGGTTCTGGTCACAGCTCTGATATCGGACTGGTATTGAATCAAATATCACAAAGCGTATGCAAAGCTTAATGGCTTTAAAACTGGGCCATCTGATATTGATTCTGTAATAGATAATGTTAATCACTTTGAAATAAATGACAAATAAATTGCAATAACCTTTTGGATAATACCTTGCCACATTTATCATTACTCAAAAATGACTGGACTCGTTTCGTATGTTTGCTTTTGTCCGATGAATATTAACTTTCCGTTGGTTAAAAATGACACCCATGTTTATGTACTGATGGCTGGGTTTAAATTTTATGTTTCTTTATGGTTTTGAGGTCAAATTAAAATTTCAATTTAATCAAATTCATTTCTAAAACAATTACAAAAATTAAGAATTTGGCTTTTCTTTGAACAAAATTGTTTTCGTTCAGTTTAAATTCGGGTCCTTGACTGATTGCATAGAATTTCCATCCTGTATATTTGACTATTTTAAATTGAATTTTAAGTAGAATTTGAGTTGACTTAAAAGGAAATTAAAACTTAATGTGCAGTAATTACAGTGCAATTAAATATCAGATTTACAAAACTCAAGTTCCAGATATAAGTAATAAATGTGGCATTTTACTAACAAAACCTAAATAAGTAGAAATATACCTATATTTTAAGTATCAAGATTTTTCGGCATGTCAACTCACCCATTACTCAACTGATCAAACTTCCCATGTGTTGTCTATCACCTTGTATTGTATTACTCATTATTAGCACAAGCCTAATCAGATATAAATCAGATATACTGTGTCATAAGGAGCTGATTAATCCACTGATGGCTTCAATTAATATAATAATATTTTTCACTGTGCCCCTTTTCGCTATTCGTCCCAAAAAAGTGATTCCTGAGTGATTTAATTTGCAGATAAACTAATTTCATTCTAAGTATTAGAACCATAAATAAATAAATAAATAAACAAACAAACAAACAAACAAACAAACAAACAAACAAACAAACAAATAAATAAATAAGAGTTGCTATCGGGAACAAGTGTGCAACGAAAATGTGAATGATTGGCCGTTCAATAACGAAAGAATAAACTAAAATAATTTCTTGGATCCATGATCATTACATGCTCTCCTTTAGGATGATATAGGCTTTGTGACAAAAGGTGGGTTGTTTTCATTTGTATGTTTTGAATTTAATGCTACCACTTTTCCACCTCCATCTTCTTCTTGTAAATATATCTAAACCATCGGATTCCACACTACACACTCGCACTACCTGCCTACCTACAACTCCCCCTCGTCACATTTCACTCTTTAGATCCCACTCACTTTATATGGCGACGAAGCCTGTGTACACGGTGTACTTACTTCAAAACATCACTTCAATCTACTGCATATTTTATATATATATATATATATATATATATATATATATATATATATATATATATATATATATATATATAATTATATTTTTAAAGTCAAATATTCTAAATGATACTTTCAAAAAGTATACATTGACACATATTCTTTTTTTGGAAGAAGGTCCCACTTAAACAGACTCATTAGTTCATAAGCGTTGGATGAGCCGTGCTTCAGAAGTGCGCCGTTCTCCAACCACGCGCTGTCCTAATTGCCTTCTTAGCACTTTTCATCTTTCATTAATTTTTTTTTTTTTTTTTTTGGCTCAGCCGCTCACTCCTCCTCTAACTAGCAGCTTCATAAACCAAACACCTCTCTTAAAAAGAAACATTGTCTGAGGCCAAAGCAAAGTGCATTAAACTTTTTTTTTTTTAAATACCTCTCACTCGCTCTCTAATATATTCTACACGTTTCTGAAACATGGAATACAAAGGTGAAAAGCAGAAATGTTCTGGTAATATGCTTTCGTGTCGAATGACCACGTGTCGGTCCTCCGCCGCTGCTTTCGCTATCAGAGCAGGAGGGTTGAGGCACGCTCCTATACAACGCACCAGGTCTTGGAGTCCACTGGTTATCATTACCACGACTACATCCACTATGAGGGAACTCGAGACCAGCAACGCCTCCTAAATATTTGGTCCTTCATTTTTGGAAAAAAAAAAAAAAAAAAAAAAAAAAAAACACACACACTGGTGTGGTATGGACAAGCACCATATACAGGAAGAGGATCATGTCACTCACTGTAGTTTCTAATTAAGTTTTTTTTTTTTGTCTTTTCAGCCAATATGGATGCTATTCTATATAATTGTTCTTTTTCTTGTTTGCCTTATGGTCTGGAGAAATATTATTTAAAGGAGCAGTTCATAATTTTCTTTAGCTTTATAGTTCCTGACTGTGTCTCCCCAGTGACCCGTTACTTATAAGGGACAGGGTTTGGAGGTTGGTAGCTCTGTTCCAGCTGTGGGAATCATTTCCAGGGCGGATAAATCTAAACAATAACGAAGAAACTAGCCACATCTGCTGCAAGGCAAATACTGCAATTTACACTAATTGTTTACTTTTTTTAGTTTATCAAACTGCACCTTTAAATAGTATGTGTTAATTTTAAAGTTTAACTTGAGATCTGTTGATCTAGATTTATATAAGCCCCGTTCACACTGCAGGTAAAAGTGGCCCAAATCTGATTTTTTTGGGGTCAAGTGACCAGGTCAGTCTTCTTCAGGAGTAGTGTGAACACTCAAATCTAGCCCATATCTGATTTTTTTTTTACAAATCGGATTCAGACCACTTCCATATGTGGTCCTGAATCAGACCCAAATCTGATTTTTTTCTAATGTGGCCGCAGTGTGAACAACCAAGGCGGATTTGATGCGCCTTTTACGTCAATCTACATCGACATTCGTCACAATTATGCGCCGGCAAGTACGCACACAAACGTGTATAATAATAATAATAATCAAAAGTTGCCCTTGACATCCGAAAATTTTCAAAACACTGCGTCTCTGTGCGACAGTTACACAAACATTTAGAAAAAAAGCGAAAATGCTTACTTCCTCCATAACCTCGCCAACTTTAGCACAACGGCGTGCTGCGTGTGACGTCATTGTTATTGTTCGTCTGCGCATGCGGGTCAGTTCAACAGCAAACAGTTCACACCGGTATCTGATATAGGCCACATTTTAAAAGGTAATGTGAACAGCCAAACAAAAAAATCAGATCTGAGCAAAATATCCGAATTGAGCATTAAGACTTGCAGTGTGAACGTGGCCATAGTGACACATCGGGAACCGTGCATTGAGAGCTAGCATACAACAGTCTAGGCTTAAATCTGGATTATTAATGCCTGATCCCTTATCCCCTGAGTGTTCGATCTACTCCCGCTCCTCTTGGCTACAGACTTAGGGCCAGCTCTTCCTACACCCCAACAACCCAAACCAACACCTTTTAGGATCAAGAGCTTTTCCTAAGTCAGTCATAAGGCCACACAAACATATTACTTAGCAACTTGCACCCCTCAACCCTGAGGTCTGCCTCACTCAGCAGGGCATCCTTGGACTGTCCTTAGAAGTTACAGACATGACGTTTTTGTTTCAGAAGGGTTTGTACTTAACGCTATTGTAACTGGTGCTCTAAGTGTTTCTTTTTTTTTTGTACTGCATCAAAGAGGTCACATTTACTGGCATCATATCTCTGTAGACTCAATCCTCTCCAGACGAGTGGGAATGGGCCATGGGGGTGCCAGCTGGTGCAGGGCGGGCACCTTCTTCTCCTCGACCGGGGGAGTCGGAGAGGTGACTGATACAGCCACAGGTGACGTTGTGGGTACATCAAGACTTGCAGAGGGTGGCGGTGAAGCTGATGTTGCCGGCGATACCAGGATGGGAGTGGCCAGCTGGGCCCCCAGCTGGTCCACACGCTCCTCCAGTGCCTGGTTCTTCTGCAGCATCTCTACATAGCTGAGCTGCAGCTGTGCCTGGTACTTGAGCACGCGCTCTTTTTCTCCTTGCCACGTTTGGCGCTCATGGGCGAAAGTGAGTGCCTGGCGCTCACGCTGCTGCCGCTCCAGACGCAGCTCCCCTTGAAGTAGCTCCAGCTGACGCCGCAGGTCGCCTGCTTCCTGCCGCTGCACCTTAGAATCATCGCTCTGCAGGTTGAGCAGTGGGTCCGGGGCAGGCAGTGCTGGCAAAGGGGGGAGCGAGGGCACAGGGGGCAACGAGGGCACAGAGGGCAGTGACGAAAGAGGTGGCAAAGAGCTTGGTGTCTCTGGCGGGCTCAGGGGCGAGAGGAGGCGTTCCCGACTCCGAGACAGCACCAGTTGACCCATGTCGGCTAAGCCAGATTCGGGGGTACGAGTGCCAGCAGTGCTGCTAATCTCACTCAGGGCTTTCTTCAGCCCAGCTACCTCCATCTCAAATGCACTCAGCTTGTCTCTAAGGACGGTCACCTAAAGAGTAGGACAAAATTTGAAGGAGAAAAGATTGAGTAAAATTGGGTAAAATGTCTAAGCAATGGGTTCACTTACTGTAGTTACCTGACTATACACACAGTCTACAGATATTTGAATACAGTGAGCAGAAATTTTTTTTTTAAAAATGTCCTCGGTGTGTATGTGTGTATGTGTGTATGTGTGTGTGTGTGTGTGTGTGTGTGTGTTCTGTCAAAAGAAAAATTAACCGGTGAGCTGAACATGGTTAGAAAAACACTACACTGGATGTGGTTCAGTGACTATCTAGTACAGGAGTTGGGCTTCCCTGAACATTTTGTACATGTTAACATCATGAAAGTCTTCATAATGAGTGGATACATCGAGTTAGGGTTATAAGGGGAAAGGAAATGAAAACTTTCAATCTACAGTATAATGACAGAAAAAAAAACATTTTGTGAACGTGCTGCTTCCTTTGCTTTCTACTAGACAACAAACACCAATTTGATTTTCTTGATTCACGGTGAAGCTAGCATGAATTACCTGCATGTTGAAAATAGAATTTTCCACACATGATAGAATAGAATTGACCATATTAGAGTATAGCAGAGGATATAAATCGACATTTGGCTAATTTGACTAATTAAATCTGCTTCTGCTTGCATTTAATGTCTTTTTTTCATCAATTTTTTTTCATATTCAACAAAAAAATTGTAGAATGGTTGGTGTATGTTAGAGTTGTTGCGTAGTGATGTTAATGGCTATGGTATGAATACATCTGAATACATTTCTCGTCGTTGTAGTCATCCCTATAGATGTCCTAGCTATTAACAGTTTAGGAGCAGGACTAAGAAACACCTCTCTACCATGTAATGTAGTAAAATTAGAACAAAACTGATATAACGGGCACTGACCCGATAACTTAGTCCCCATCCACTGCATCATTTTTCTGCTCTGATGCATGACATATACATTTAAATGTATACAGTATTTTTTTAATTATATGGCTATTCAGGCAGAGCCATTGTAAGGGCTGGGTTTAGGGTAAGTCAGCACCTCGGCCAGCATGGCCTGCAGTTCTGCCTCGCATCGCTCCAGCTCCAGCGTCTTGGTGCAGAAGGACTCCTTCAGGCTGATCTCGGCCTGCTCTCGCTCCCTCAGCTGGGCGTTCAGCTCCTTCAGCTGATTCCTCAGGGCCACCATCTCTCCGGCACGCTGGGTCACCTCACCCTGGCTCTCCCTCAGCTGTTGTTTCAGTAAGGAGATCTCACCTGCCTTCTGACACACCTGGAGAGCAAGCAGAGCGAATGATGGCCATACGGGTGCGCTCCAGGTCACGGCTGTTCAACTTTAGTTAAAGGGGACTAAATGGGGAGAAAGAAGCATATGGGGTATGCTAGCCAAGCCACTAAAAAGCCACCGGTAACAGCTGAGAGGTTAGAGAGAGGATGTCTACCTCAAGTGGGCCATTAAAAATGGATCAGTCCAGTCCAGTCTGTTGGCAACTCATTAAACTTGTCTGGTCAGTTAAATAACTGGGAGTCTCAGCAGCAGACACTTCATCAACACAATACAAAGCATCTGAAATTTTTTCTACACTTTTTTGGCCAGACCCTTTAGGATTTTAAAGACCTCAACCTGATTGGTCCTTCACACTTTCATTAGGAAAATAAACACTTTTCATGGAAAAATGGGAACCAACATGCATGAAATGTTATAAATGAGATCTTTGATGAAATGTACCAGACTCCTGACTAGATTACTGGTTTCATTTAAAGGTTCAGGTTTCTCAGAGCAGCTTAGTCACTGCTGATGCTTGTTTGTCAGAGATTAAACAAAAACAGTGATGAAAGAAACTGTAAGAGACTGGACATTATATATGAACATTACATTAGAGTTATAAATTCTGCTAACATCACCAAATTATTATCTAGATTTAAAATATTATATAAAAGATCCTGTAATTCTCTTTGGAAGAAGACAAAACTAAGTAAAAAATAGTATCCCGGTCTATGATGGCCAATTTATAATATTTAATAGCCATAAAAATCCTGTTAACTGAATAAATAAGTTTGGCCACCAATAAATTTGGCCACCAAAAAGCTTCTCAGAATCTCAAATGTAGGCAATCAGTCTAAACTGTTTACAGTTTTACAATGTCTTGCCTGATGGAATATATTTGCAGTAAGGATACTTCTAAACATTGCAGTCTATCCTCTCACCTCCCACTTGGTCTCCTCCAGCTTGGGCAGGAGGTCAGCCTGCTCCTTCCTGTAGTCCAGGCATTTCTTCTCCAGTTCCTCACGCTGGGCCAGGAGCAGCGTCATCTCCTCCTGAAGCCTGCGCTTGTCCTGCTGCAGACGGCTGATCTGGGCCTGCAGGGCCTGCTGCGAGCGCTGGGCACGTCGGGTCACCTGCTGCAGTCGCCCAGCGTAGTTCTGCCTTAGTTCTTCCATTTCACGTTCCCACACCCGCTGCTTTTCCTCGAACACTTGCACGATTGCCGCTTCGCTCTGATCCAGGTTCCGTCTCATGTGGAGCATCTGGGAATGAGGAATTAGACAAAGCATAATCAGCGCAGGAATGTGCACATGAAATTTAATTTAAACAAACTGAGCTATGATTAAATACCTTCATCCTCACCTCTTGCTCTCGCTCCCATAAGCGGTCCTCCAGGTCACGAATGACGTCGTCGGAGGATGGCGATGGCCGCAAGGGCGCCGGTGCGTCACTCAAGTGGCTGAGACGTTGATAAGATGACGAGCTCTTGCCCGAAGATGAGTGGCCACTGTCAGAGGCACTCAGCCCATTCTGGTAGCCTGGTTTATCTGGCTTGTCCAGGCCAGTTGTTGCAGTTCCCAGGCGGTTGATGTGGCTGGTGGAGGCACTGAGGGGCCCAAGGGCTGGTGGAGGGCCATAGCCTGAACCTGTACCTGCATATGTGGGCAGACTGGTAAGAGAATTCCTGCCAGAATCAGACAGGCTGCCCTGGCCAGCTCGAATACCTCCACCAGAGTGTGTTCCTCGGTTGTTAGGGGTTTCCTCATCTGGGCGAATTCCTGAGGTTCCCTGGCCACCTCTCTCACTTGCACCACTGGCCGACGTGCCTCCGCCTGCACCCACACTGGTCTGAAGGGGGCACACCAGGTTTTGCATGGAATGAAAGCTCTTGGGCACCACAGGCTTAAAGGCAGAGGGACGGACCAGTGCGTCAGGATCCTGAAATAGCAAAGTAATTGCTGTTGAATTTGATTACACACAACATTTTTTAAATAGACATACACAGAAACACACACAACGCATGAGTTTTGACAAAATGACTGCTTACCAAGTATTAGGTAGTGGTTTTAACTTTGTGAAAATGCTGGATACTTACACATGAAATGAAAAGAGTTCCTACATAAAGTTAATCAGTGTATGATTTTGGGATTTGGTCTATGGGTTAGAAATGTTTACTGCAAGCTGCTTGTTTAGCCAAACCATGTTTATTGTGCCATGTTATCCATTTTACTGTTGCTTTAATTTGAGTAATAGAGTATATCAGAACTGTCAGTCATCACATCATCAGTATATGTTACACACACTACTGCTGCTGCATATTGTACAAAAGCATAATATTACACAATATTGTTATTTGCACTACCATGCACTTCTTTCACTTTATGCACACAACTGTATGTCATATATTCTGTATTCATATTTAATACTCTCACTGTCTATATTGTATCATATCGTCTGCATTTTCTTGTATAGTATAATGTTAGATATGTCTGTACTTGAGTGTTAGAAAGGCGCCTTTAAATAAAATGTATTATTATTATTATTATTATTATTATTATTATTATTATTATTATGTACTTTTGAGGGTCACAAACAGCTGGAACCAAATTCCTTGTGTGTGTCAACACACGGCCAATAAACCTGATTCGGATTCGGATTCTATCGGTAATTTTGTGGGAAAACTGTAGAAGAGGCAGTAAATTGTTTCTCATTGCTTTTTGTATTTCTATAAGCACAATATACATCAATGCATACTTTATAGCATACTAAATACCTGTGTGTACACTTCACTGCATTTTATGCATGTATGCAGATGGAGCGACAAACAAAATGGACTTAAACCACACCAAAATGAAATACCTTCCCCTCGTTGTTCAGGCCGTGCTGTACCTGTGCTTGCTCCAGCTTGCCGGAGATGGGCATGATGTTGGGAGGGTTGTGGCTGTCCGTCTTAGATTTGCTCTTGTCCTTGTGCTGCTGCTGCTGCGCTAGTGCTTGATGGCTGCTGTTCTTGTTTTCGTTGTTGTTGTTGTTGAGCACTATGCTGTTTCCACACAGATCCAGGCTCTCTCCTCGCCTGTGGCCTGGTTCCCTCCTCATGGGCCCATTGGAGAAAGAAGCATTCGAGAGCAGTCGCTCACCGTTGACAGTGTGCTGCCGATTAGCATTGTGAGAAGCGGCTGCACGCTCGGAGTGCTCGTTGGCAGTGACGCCTGCTGTCTTGGTGGCCGGTGCCGGCAGGCGGTCAGCACTGAAGCTGCGGTCATCTAGACGCCGGCGGACAGAGTTTGGGGGCAGCGCGGGCGCCAGGGGCCCGTTCGGGGTGGTTCGTGTGCCCACACTTCGCATTGTGATGGCCCGCTGGCTGGAGGCTCCACTGCCCACGCTGCCCATACCAGGAGCTCAAAGCCCCTCACTCAGCCGGCCACAGTGCCAAAGGGCCAGGGCAGGCAGGGCAGCCAGGCTGGGCCGCAGGTACATACACTGCACAAATGGGGGGAAAAAAGGCAAGAGGGTGAACATCAAATATCCTGCTATCAATTTGGTATAGTAGCTTTTATCCATGTGATTTTGAACTGGAGTAAGAGAGAAAGTACAGTTTGTATAAGATAACATTAAAATACATAAATACAGGAAGTTGCCTTTTTTCGTGCCTTACATTGTGCTTTTTGGGAACATCCTGCACTGTCATTACAATATAATAAGCACAAATAAATAAATAAATAAATAAATAAATAAATAAATAAATAAATAAAGTTGGAAAAAAAAATATTATATTTATAAATTATTATACTAGTGTTAAAAATTGCACTTGCACTATGCAATAGAATATTGTTTAAAAACAGAGACATGATCAGGATAATGAAATGACATTTGTGTTTAATTTTATCTCTGTCTTTGGCATCCACAGTGCTGAGAAGAAGGCTAACTAAATGGTAGGTTCTGCTGTTGTGATATAGTTTAGACCAGAGATTTGCAATCTCTCAATTAAAACTGTGAAACCAAACACATACAGTATGTGCTGATCAGCAGCTAGCATCAGCCTGACACCTTTTGCCCTTTTCTGGCCACGAGCTTCAAAATCTCTGCATCTCTTCCATGTACATGAAATTTTACATGCCAACTTTTTTAATTCTGTGACACAAGCTTTTTTGTGGAAAGATATTGTAACTGTATTCCCACATCATCCACTCTTTACATCCCATCAGCTTCTCTAGGTATGGCTTGTGAGACAAGACAAGCTCTTCACACCTCAATTCCATGCACAGTATTATAATGCAACTTATTTTATTGATTTATTCTAAAAAATATGTTAATCTATGTCAGTCATGGTTGCATTTTGAGGGTAATGACCCTTCATATTTTTCATAATGCACCCAGAGAAAAATAATGTCAAGGATTTAATTCTCCCAGGGTAAAGATGTTTCTGACAATCATATAAGTGTTAATGTAGTTATGAATAATTTACTTTAAATAACAAAAGTAAATTAGAACCTGGGATTTCAGGCACAGAACATAATGGCTCAAATTTGATCAATTATATGTCTTTAATTGCGCAAAACGTTTCGTTCACATGGTTTCTTACATTGCGCAGAATGCCAGCAACATTTGGCCTTCACTTCGGCTTCACGTAGCGAACGATGCAGCAGAGCTTTCTCACCTCGTTATTTGTACACATGCCAGCTCAGCTTCCAATGCTTCTGTTTTCATACTAGCACTACCATCAACACCATCACACTCATCATCTCGTAGATCACTGACTAGTTGAGTTGAGTCTTTGCTGTAATTGCTGCATTATGAAACTGCAAGTCCAACGTCTTTGCTAATTCTACCCTCGGTTTCTCATTAACATGATGGACTTTTTGCTCCTCACTGAGAGTTTCAGACTGTTAACATTTTCTTTCTTCTAGAAAACTGCGCTAGCAATTTTAACATCCACTCCAACACCAATACGACATGTGACGTCTAAAATCAAGTAAAAAATATTTCAACATACTTAATATGTCAGCTAGCAAGATTCACGCTGCTAACCATCCAATATCATAACGGAATAATAGAACAGAGTATAAAATGTCTAAGTCTATTGCTCACTGTATGTAATGATGTGCATTTAGATTGATATAAAACATGTGATGTGACTACAGCATAAGTATGCAAGCACACACACACACACACACACACACACACACACTCAAACCCAAATTACTGCTATATCACACCTTGGCTGATAACCTACACTGAGGTTATTACAGTGCATGTGCCATCTTAGAAAGTGGTCTTTTCTGAGTGCAGTATTCTCGTTTATCCAGCAGGGGTCCTGCGTTGGAGTGGCAGTGGCACGTGCCTCCACTACCTCTCTCTCTCTCTCCCTCTCTCTGCTACAGTCGCTCACTCACACGCATTACATCATCACTCCCATGCACGCGCGCACACACACACACACACATACACACACACCTCGATAATTCCCACCTCCAGAAAGTCTAAGACACTGTGATGATGATGATGGTGATGGTGATGATGATGGTGATGATGATGGTGATGATGATGCTTGCGATACACACGTACTGGTGGACATCAGACGTCTCCAAATAACATTTGCGTTCTTTACTGAAGCATCGCTGATGCTGCAGACGCAAACTTGCAGGCGTCGTGGCACACAGTGCATTTGAGAGAGATAGATGGATGATCACAGATGGATGCAGGTTGTAATCGTGAGATGGTTTGGTCTGCATCAAGAGACCAGAGAAGCTGCTGTGCTGTATTGCTCAGCTTTATCCCTTTCCAGGCCCTCCTGCGTGCGCGCTCGTTCTCTGAGTCCATCACAGACACAGACGTATCCAACACACGAACCTTTATGACATCCACACGCACACACACACATAAATGGATGTGTGCATTTGCAAACATGCAGCGTTTTGTCCGCGCATGTCAGAGCGCACATCACACAGCACCTTACAAAGGATTTACAGGCCTAGCAATGGGACACATCCAGGGATAGATCAGGTGAGGTGGTTGTTATGTTGTCTTTCAGAAATCTGCTCTACATCCCGAGAGCACAATGGAAAGACCCAGTACGGATGATACACACGCCATCTCGCGCTGTTTTTATTCCCTGTCCGTCTCCTTTACGCGTTGCGTAATTACATAACGCGTTTGGGTCAAGCAAAAAAAAAAAGAAGGGAAAAAACACCAAAGCGCGTTTCTTCACCCTGGATCCCCTTCTCTCACACCCTTACCGTGTTCACCATCATATAAAACCCTGTCGTCTTTACTCTCAGTCGAATAAGCAGCCGTAATAAAACCGCGGAGTCTTTCTCTAAATCTGTGTCTCTGCCCCCACCACCCGCGTTGAACCAAAACGCAGCCGGTAAAGCAACATTATCATCTTTATTTAACGGGGGTGTGTAGGGGGGTATTTAGGGAACCGAAGGGGAGCCGCAGGTACTTACTGGTCGCGCGACTCCTCTTCCTCTTCTACCGATGTCCGTGAGCGCGCGACTCTCCCGCCGCCGTTAGGTTAGGATCCGCAGATTCCTGGGGAAACGGTAAAGGGTAGGGGGCGGGGGGAGAAAACGGAAAAGAAAAAAAGCGCGGTGTGTACGCTCTCTCTCTCTCTCTCTCTCTCTCTCTCTCTCACACACACACACACACACACACACACACACACACACACACACACACACACACACACACACACACACACACACACACGCGCGCGCGCACGCACACACACACCGGAGCTGGAGGATGAGGTGATGGAGGTATAGGCTCTAGAGCGTCAGCTGTGTCTCACACACCCACCGACGCCCCGCCCCCTTTTTAAGGACGACGGACCCGCCCCTTCAGCCCATGGTACCTAATCAGCTTGGTGTTAATTTTGCCAGCATATGTCTACTATAGACTCCTATAGAGTGCAAGCTCAGGTTACTAGCATGTATATATATAAATACCACGTAAATCATACAGTTCCTGTAAATTAGGAGTATACTGCAGTCACGTGACTCTAAACGTCCTCAGAATGAATTCAAGCTGCTTCATATCACTTACTTTGACCCCAGATATTTTTTGTTTTGTTTTTCTACAATGTATGTACAGTAATAGCAGAATGTATATGAACCCTTTTTTGGTCAAGAAAGACTTAAAGAGCATTATTTATATATGATTCCCAAATTAATTGACCTATTGTTAAAAAAAAAAATATTTCTGTAATGTAATTTCTACTGTACTATAATTTCTACTGTGAGTTAAGGGGGCATTTTTGGTTCATACTCCAGCATTTTTAAACATAATGTGTAATTACTTACACAGGAAGTTGGACACTTTTCCTCATACTGAGAGAAGACAAGAAAATAAACCATATACCCTAAAGTTTAATAGTATTCCTGTTCCAACAGATAAAGCTGGGGCACTTTATTTTTAATATGCTGGTAATTTCACAAATTCCTCCTACAGTACAAAGTAATACATATATTTTGTGAGTTTTTTTAATGCCTTTGTTGCAGGCCAAAATAACACACCACAGCTCAGGTATTTACACAGAAACAGTAATTAGACTGTCACAGAAAAAACGTTAAAAGACACATAACTTCCTCGACCCCCTCGCTATCAAAACCGTTTACAAAACCCACAGCCGTCCACTACTCCCAAGTTTAGAATCTATACAAAATAAGTTACTAATAGTATGTAAAGAAATAAAATGATCCCAGAGTCAAATAACAAGCCAGGTTTATTTAAAAAAAAAAAAAAAAAAGTAAAGGAATGTGTAGGTGCCATGACCTGGAAACATAAATATACTGTACCATTAAAAACAATTAAAAGTTCATTAATATAACTTAAAGACGTTGTGTGTATATATATAAAATGTAAAATGTATCTTTACAAAACATTATGATCTATCTTTAGCTAAATTAAAGCATACAATCTTAGGAAAAAGGAAAACTTCATTTCAGAGTGTTGAGAAAGACATTTCTTCTCTCAATGTGAATATGCTGTGTGCAGAGACATAGTAAAAAATAATAGGGAACAAGGCACTGATACACTATATGGCATTTATTCCTAAGGTGTTCTCTTAATATTTTTAAGTCCAGGCTAAAGAAATTTTTCTATTTAAAAGCTTATGGCTGTATGGTTTTATAATTTTTCTGTTTGTTTGTTGTGTGTTTTTCTGTTTTTAATGACCTAATGGAAAACACATTGGTCGACGGAAGTTGTACAGTAATTAATTGTGCTATATGAATACATTGTCATTGTTCATTGGGGTTGAGGTCAGGGACCGCAAGTTCTTCAACAGCATCAACAGCAAACTGTGTCTTCTGTGTGTTGGACCTTGCTTTGTGCACAGGGGCATTGTCATGTTGGTGCAGGTTTAGACCTCTTAGTTCCAGTATAAGGTTCATAATGACATTTTTAAGACTCACAGTCACGATCCTAAACTTTATAAAGCTTCTTCTTCTCTCTCTCTCTCTCTCTCTCTCTCTCTCTCTCTCTCTCTCTCTCTCTCTCTCTCATTAATATAGAAATCATCAGCTGGTACAGCACAGAAACACAAGTCAATATTTCATATTGTCTACATGCCTTCTTCATATTAGGGTCCATATAGTGTTTGGTGGCTATTCAACATCTAAACACCATATCAGTGAGCTGTGATTTCAGCTGTGTATGGCCTTTGTTTCTCTTTCTTTCTCCCTCTCACAATCCCAGTGAATAATATAGGTAACAGCATGTAAATATTTAACCTTTTCGTTTTTTTGCACTGTTTTTTGCACACAGAACAGGTTATCACACACTCCTGCTTCGCTTTCTCGCCGTTCTCTCTTCATTCACAAATTCACTGGTGACATCAACGATTTGTCAAGGTTACTATGGCGATGGTCTCCATCCAACTGGAGCACAAGCTGCTGTCATATGACTGAGGGTGGAGAGGGAGAGAGAGAGAGAGAGAGAGAGAGAGAGAGAGAGAGAGAGAGAGAGAGAGAGAGAGAGAGAACCAGATAAGTAATATGTGATCATGGATTTTAATGGATCGATAAGTTTGTAATTTCAGTTTGTAATGTTTGAAAGCATTTCCAGATCTGTAATAATTAATTCTTACAATTTTACAATATTGTACAAGATTCAAAATATTCCCATGAATTGGAAGAGAATACATTCATTATTTAGCATGATTTAATATTCATTATTCTTTTTTTCCAGCCTCGAAATTAATATCACCCACAATCAAAGCTCTTTCTCTCTGTCTGTTGTTTTTGGTTATAAATAATCCTAAAACCTGTCAGTGTTTATATCGCACTAGAAAGTTACATTAGTCAAAAGAAGGTTCTAAACACAACAAGCTGCTCCTTTAATGACTTTTAACTTATAAAAGAGATTTGGAAATATTATTTTAAAAAATACAGTAATATTATTTTCTTTATATTACAGAACATAAAATATGAAAATTGGAATTTTGAGTTTATACACAGTATAGATGCATTTTGGACATTTCTTAAAGTGGGCTTTATAAATATTTGTATTTAATCACATATTGGCAGTCACTTTTATGTAAAAAACCAACATAATAAAAATGAATAATAAAAACAGAAAACCATGGAAAATTGGCATGTCTGGAAAATTGCCAGTAGTGAGTGAGTGAATGAGAGTGTGTGTGTGCCCTGCGATGGGTTGGCACTCCGTCCAGGGTGTATCCTGCCTTGATGCCCGATGATGCCTGAGATAGGCACAGGTTCAAGAGTTCGGATAAGTGGTAGAAAATGAATGAATGAATGGAAAATTACCTAATTTAAAAATAGCATATTATAAAGTATATAAAGTAAAAAAAAAAAAAAACAACAACAACAAAAAACGAATATAAAAAAAGAATATGTAAATTGGTAGGGGGTGCCAAAACCTTTGCATAAAGCTATATTTTTGTACACTTTGTGCTAGCCAAAGAAAAGCAGCTGTCTAACAAACGAGTGTGTTATGCTGTCCATGAATTTGGATGAAGCTGAGACGACTTCGCAAGACCAACAGCAATTTCAGGCTCTGTGGTGCAATGGATAGCGTGTTGGAATTCTTGGCTTGTTGTGGGTTCGAATCCCATCAGAGCCTTTTGATTCACCAGGGAATTCAAACGAGCTTGCAGCCGATGGGAGGAGAAGCGTTCAGACACAAACATACATGCCTCTTCAGGATGGCGCTGTGGCTTAGTTGGTTAAAGTGCCTGTCTAGTAAACAGCAAATCCTGGGTTCAAATCCCAGCAGTGCCTGACTTGTCTCGTGGTATACATTTAAAGCTTTTTTTCCTTATTTTACCTAGTGAGATGAAACACCACTTCAACAAGATGAGCCACACTTCAACACTTCTGAGCCACACTGCAGAGTAAAGTTCATGGTCCTAGGCATTGCAGTGATCAGATTAATAGACTGTACATTCAACTCATTTCACTTGCTACCCTTAGCAAAGTAGCTGTCTAACGAACGGGTGTGTGTTATGCCGTCCATGAATTTGGATGACGTACCAAGACCGAAAGCAGTTCCAGGCTCTGTGGCACAATGGATAGCGTATCGAACTTCTAAGCTTGTTGTTCGAGCCTGTCAAAGGTTATGGGTTCAAATCCCATCAGAGGCATTTTATTTAACTTGTAACTTATTTGCCCAGAGATAAGATCTACATTTGTGCTTGATTATATGTCAAGGATCCAAGCGAGTCTGCCGTCCATGGTAGGAGAAGCGTTCGGACACAAACAGACATGCACAAATTTGGAGTGTCGACTGCATGAATACATCAGAATTAGGATAACGTTTCCTGTGAAATTGTTTTACAGCATCACATCAGTGCAAAAACAAGCTATGAAGTCATATCTACACAATACGATGTAGCGTAGAAGTCACAGAGTCACGTTGTAGCCGTGTTGCTGATCACAAGGTGTGTGTGGATACAGCAAGAGAAATATACTGCAACATACCAGAAACTATTCACTAATACACTGTATGTCAACATATATTCACTTTATTAATGTATTTTATTTATTTCTATATTTTAAGTATTTTAAGTATTAACTAGAGCTTGCTTTTATTAGAAACCACTTTTTAAGTTGTCTCTCATGCACCGCTATAATCCTATAAAATAAATATAGAATATGTGATTTAATTACATCATACGCATTATATATTATACAATAAATCATATGCTTTATAAATATATTTACGCATAGAACTGCTCTTAATTTTAAACTTTATATCTATATACTTTATATACATGTAAGAGTATATATACATGTAAGAGAATCTGTAATAGTTACTGTACAGACTGTAAAATAAAGTATATTCACAATAAAATGTCAGCACATACAAACATACACCTGTAGTAATTCATTCATTCATTTTCTACCGCTTATCCGAACTACTCGGGTCACGTGGAGCCTGTGCCTATCTCAGGCGTCATCGGGCATCGAGGCAGGATACACCCTGGACAGAGTGCCAACCCATCACAGGGCACACACACACACACACACACACACACTCTCATACTAAGTACAATTTTCCAGAGATACCAATCAACCTACCATGCATGTCTTTGGACCGGGGGAGGAAACCGGAGTACCCGGAGGAAACCCCCAAGGCACGGGGAGAACATGCAAACTCCACACACACAAGGCGGAGGCGGGAATCGAACCCCCAACCTAAGCCACCGTGCCCCCCTTTAGTAATTCATTAAATATATATATAAAATTATTAAATTAAATAAATATATTTTATTAAATAAATATATTTTATTTCTTCTATACTAAACATATTTTGATGTCCAATGGAACCAAAAAACAAAACACAAAGCTTGATAGAAATCCTGGGCTTATGCTTTGTCATGTGCAAGAAACAGGAAGTGTGTTTCAACACGTAGCTAACGTTCTGAACGTCCTCATGAACGCTAAAGATCGTTTGTCCTCGGGTTTCTTGACGATCCTTTATATTTCACCTCTCAGATGCCAAAAAAAGTGACGAAGCTGCAACCCCCGATACTGATTTTGCCCTGAAAATACTTTTCTGTCTAGACTTGAGAGAATAATCTCTCCCTGAGACAATGAGCACTTGGGTCTCGACTCAGTGGGAGATCTGTTAGTCCAATCTTGCATCATTCACGTGAGTTTTATCACAATAATGAATGTTTTTCTCTAATTGATTTATAGTCAACATTTATATGCATGCAACTGTGCATAACAAGTGAGAATGTACAGAAGCCTTTATTATGTTACATAGAATCACAGTGAAATTCTTTCTTTGCATATATCTTATACTTTGGAGGTTGGGGTCAGAGCACAAGGTTAGCCGTGATACAGCACCACTGGAGCAGAGAGAGTTAAAGGTGGGGTCTCCGTTGTTTGAAATCCAATGTTGACATTTAAAATCATCAAAACAAACACGCCCCTAACCCAAATGGGTCCCACCCCTGTTTTGATAGCTCCGCCCCACACATACAACAGACAAGTATCAAGAAATTCTGATCAGCAGTCTGCACCATGTTCTTTGGTCTCAGAAGAGTGTAGTAAGTAATTTATTTCTATGAGATTAACTCCCTTAGAAAGATCAACTCATTAATAGTTATATGTCATAGCTGCTGAATCTACATTTACAGCATTTACCAGACACCCTTATCCAGAGTGACTTACAACTGAGCAACTGAGGGTTAAGGGCCCAGCAGTGGCAGCTTGGTGGACCTGGGGTTCGAACCCATAACCTTTCTATCAGTAGCCCAACACCTTAAACACTGAGTTACCACATCCCAGAATTCTGGATTCTGATTGGCCAGAAGGTGTTGATTGGATTTCTGAACGTTCAGTATTGTTGCAATAGGTAATGGATTCACAGGTGGATAGTTTTCTTTTATAAGACATTTATTGAACGTTTATGGAAGCGTCAGTGGTTTGTAAAAGGTAAAATATACAGCAGTGGGCTTAAGTTCTCAGATCTTTAACACTTTTTGCTTTGGAGTTTATCAGTAACATGTCAAGTCTTATTACATGGGGGAAAGAGAGAGAGAGAGAGAGAGAGAGAGAGAGAGAGAGAGAGAGAGAGAGAGAGAGAGAGAGAGAGAGAGAGAGAGAGAGAGAGGCTAAGAGTGGTAAAAGAAACTAATCTGTTTTTGAGACTCTTCAGTTCCACAGCATTACATTTATATAAACTTAATATAATACACTTACATAAACTTCAGGACAAACTGTTACAGAAAAACAACCCAGAGGATAACAGACACTTTGCCCCGCTAATTAATTTCCTATAACAGCAAGCCCATCAGTTTTTTTTGCTTACAAAATAAAGCGATTAAACAACAGATTATGTGATGGTTTGTTTTGATTTTTCTGGTTTATGAGTAATAAGGACTTCATTTATATGTGTAAAAGGGTCCTGGTTATTCTTTGTTAAAAACAACAATAATAATCAAAAACATAACATAGTGCTGAACATATTCAGCAGTTAGCTTTGTGTTCTTTATCCACTATAACGAAGCACACGGTCTGATATGCGAAGTCTAATCAGTCGTCCCACTCGTCTGAGTCATGTCCCGGGTCGGCGATGAGACACTGCCTCTCTTGGTCCTCATACTCCGCCGATTCGAACTGAGGTGGAACGTCAGACCCTGGAGGACAGCGACAGCTGAAGATAGCAGCCACAATGGAGAAGAAGAGAGCCAGGATCTCAATGTAAAAACTCTCTCCAGGCGCGGTGATCAGTCTGCTGGCTGGAGCCGAGGCTGTTTTCCGAACCCAGCCCACTCTCCCTTTCTGCACATTCTGCTGGATCACCCAGAGACACATCCCACTCACGGCCAGGACCGCCACGCACATCACGGCTGGAAACAGACGCAAGACAGACTCGTGAGTGTAATGACAAACAGAAGTGAATGAGAAGTTTTAAAAACCCACTGAACACCAAGACAGATGTGCTGTATTTGTTTATACCCTGACCAGACAGAATAGTCATTTCTGATGGGTTGCCATGTCTGCATTAAATACCCAAATCAGACATAGGAGAGACTCGAATACGTTTAAATCCTGGCATTCTGGCACGATAACCCGCTGAGCAGCCATTTGTTGAGCTTTTGTTTTTAATACTGAGTATTTATATTCATCATAGTTTGATCTTCTAGACAGCGGACTAATCTGACAGGCCGCATTTGGGTCGTTTACCTTCTAACACCAAAAGGAAGAGGAAGAGAAAGTGGTGTGATGGAGGAATCATGCCATCCTTTTCCTGTTTACCTTCTAACACCAAAAGGAAGAGGAAGAGAAAGTGGTGTGGTGGAGGAATCATGCCATCCTTTTCCTGTTTACCTTCTAACACCAAAAGGAAGAGGAAGAGAAAGTGGTGTGGTGGAGGAATCATGCCATCCTGTTCTTAGGAAATAAATCACGTCTGGGATGGCTTTGGGATTTGGCTGCATCACACCACCCTGATGTCCTGAACGCAGATTTGCGTGAGAACGTTTGGTCAATTTTGAATTTTTCTAGTTAGAAATATTTTTTATTTATGGAAGCAGTGAGCAAGTCAGCACAGAGTACTCTGAGCATATTTGGTGACAATATTCATCCATCCTTAAAACCTGACTCGTAACTGATGCTGACTCCCGACCCTTCGATCCGGATTTTACAGACGTCCTCATAAAAGACCTGCAGCCTCCAAATAAAATAAGCACCTGTGGAGATGTGAAGTGACACGACCAGCCTGGGGCGAGTGAACCCGATTCTGAGGAAATCCACTAAGAAGGAGGAGCTGGAGAGAAGAACGGCGATGTAGCACAGAGCAGCGAGTGTGTAGAGCAAATCCATGCCCAGTCCATGCATTCCACCTAAAGGAGCTGAAACAACAGTGACAAAAATATACTACTACAACTACATACTGAGCTTTCGTTACGTCAAACTCAGACAATTTCCTGCTTCCTGGATGTATTCTTCTTCTATAATTGAACACTATTATTAAAGGTATTGAAAGGATGTGTAGTATGGGCAAATTGTCAACAGGAGTCCTGTGATTAAAAACAGGAAACTGTGGGGAAAAAAGCGTTTCCAAAATGGCTGCCCTTAGCTATAAGCTCAATGAGTCATCAGGAAGTGGCATCACCATAAACCTGGATGCTATTTAAGACAGATATCTATACATAAAATTTTCCCTTATTCTACACTAACACTATTTCAGCGTCTTCTGATTAAAACATTTTTTAAAACATTAATTCATTCATTCATTTTCTACCGCTTATCCAAACTTCTCGGGTCACGGGGAGCCTGTGTCTCATCAAATCTCAGGCGTCATCGGGCATCGAGGCAGGATACACCCTGGACGGAGTGCCAACCCAGCACAGGGCACACACACACACTCTCAATCACTTACACACTACGGACAATTTTTCCAGAGATGCCAATCAACCTACCATGCATGTCTTTGGACCGGGGGAGGAAACCGGAGTACCCGGAGGAAACCCCCGAGGCACGGGGAGAACATGCAAACTCCACACACACAAGGCGGAGACGGGAATCGAACCCCCAACCCTAGAGGTGTGAGTCGAATGTTCTAACCACTATGCCACCATGCCCCCTTCATTACAACATTCCATACAAAATTAAAAATTTTGTGCTAAAACTAATATGACACTAATTACACCAAAAACACCAAAATGAAGAAAAGTGTGTGTGGTACCGGTGTCGGAGTGGTTCTGTGCAGCATGTAGTGTAAAAGCCACTCCGTAAATGAGCTGGTTCGTGTCTGTACTGTTCTGCACCTGGATCCAGTTCGGGTCGGCGATGGAGGTGCAGAGGGACACCAGCGTGAAGCACTGACACACAGCGGCTGGGGATAAACTCATCGTCAGTGGCATAACTGCAAAAAAAATACCCCAGAGGAATGGAGAAGTTCATGTGTATTGCTTAAATAAGGACAATGTTGCATAAGGAACATGTAAGCATTTTTGAATCCTAGTTTGGGATTCGCCTGTTCACTCGATACTCTTCTGTAATGATTGACCGATGAAGAGCAGTTTCACCTGATACTCAGTAACTCAGTCGTCTCGAAAATTCTAGCTAAAGATTTACAAAACTTTAAGACAGAGAGGAGAATTTCATGGAAGAGCAGTAAACTTTTAATTCATTTTTAATTACCACTCAACAAATCATAATGACAATAAAGTTGTTGTTTTTTTTCTTAATACTTTAAGTTATATCTCATTATAGATATAACAATTACAAGACTATATAAAGACTATATCATGTCATTCTTTTGAGGTATTATCTTGTTATACCATGATAGGTTGTTATCCTGTTGTTACTTACATTCTCATAATTTCTAGTTAATTGCTATTTCTTGCTATTTTGAATAACGATGAAGAAAAAAATAGTAGTAATAAAAAAAAGTTTTACCGGAAAAAAATGATGTTGATTTTAGAGTTTTACCGGAATGACTGATGATTCATTTTCTAGATATCCCTTGCATTAACCTATTCCAACCAGAGGGGTCGCCAAATCCCAGAACTACTCCTCCATATGTTCAGATTAAGCATTGCTGCACCATGTACTACACATCAACTCTTTAATAAATGTTCAACTTCAAACAGTCATTATCCCATAAAGTCAACTATACACATTGTACATTTTTCTTAAAATATATTTGAGGAAATAGTGATTTAAAAAGTACTGCTGAATATATCTGATCGATATAAGTCAATGTTTAGGTGATTAGTTCAGTTTTCTAGATTTTGCGCCATCAGCATGTTCACTGCCCGGTTTAGTTTACACAGTTATTACTTCACCTGGTTTTCAGAAATGGGAATTGCAATAAGCATTATTAGAAGCTCGTTGGTGCAAGAATCACACTGACCTATACACAGGTGAAGAGCAGCATGCAGGAGCGTCAATGAAAAGCTTTCTAAATTGGTCCTATTTTGAAATAATCTACAGCCACCAACATTTTGTTTTCTAGCAAATAATCATAACTAATTTCATTAAACAAAGGCAAAGTTAGGCTGTCAGACAGCGTGTCATCGATCTACAGGAACATTCCTATTGTTAGACAGACAGACAGACAGACAGACAGACAGACAGACAGACAGACAGACATATAGATTAGATACAACTTTATTGTCATTGTGTAGTACAGGTACACAGTAACAAAATGAGCTTGGCATCAACCAGAAGTGCAAAGAGTAACAATTGTGTAAACAGACAAGTGCAGATAAATATGTAGCACATGTACAGTATGTAATATATAGATATACATGTAAACATATGTACAGTATGTAATATATAGATATACATGTAAACATATGTACAGTATGTAATATATAGGTATATATGTAAACATACAGTATGTACAGTATGTAATATATAAGTATATATGTATACATATGTACAGTATGTAATATATATATAGGTATATATGTAAACATGGCAAGTCATGGCCTTATGGTTACATATATAGGTATATATGTAAACATGGCAAGTCGTGGCCTTATGGTTAGAGAGTCTGACTCGTCTTGGGCCGGCCACGACTGAGGTGCCCTTGAGCAAGAACCCCCCAACTGCTCCCCGGGCGCCGCAGCATAAAAATGGCTGCCCACTGCTCCGGGTGTGTGTTCACGGTGAGTGTGTGTGTGTGTGTGTGTGTGCGTGCTCACTGCTGTGTGTGTGCACTTTGGATGGGTCAAATGCAGAGAACGAATTCTGAGTATGGGTCACCTTACTTAGCCGTATGTCACATCACTTTCACCTTTCACTTTTCACTTTCATATGTACAGTATGTAATATATAGATATACATGTAAACATATGTACAGTATGTAATATATAGGTATATATGTAAACATACAGTATGTACAGTATGTAATATATAAGTATATATGTAAACATATGTACATTATGTAATATATAGGTATATATGTAAACATACAGTATGTAATATATAAGTATATATGTAAACATATGTACATTATGTAATATATAGATATATATGTAAATGTACAGTATGTGATATATAAGTATATATAAACATATGTACAGTGAATAAATATAAAGGCTATAGCAGTGCAGAGATGTGTGGACATTGTTGAAAAGTATAAGTAAATGGTTCTATGAATGTGAAATATTAGGCACAATGTACAGTAATAACATTCTTAACATCATCATGTTTAGTCATCCCAAACATCCACAAGTGACATCACTGAAGACCTGGATGCTGTTTAACTGGAAAGTCTGGAAAAATATAGGGGTTTATGGTCCATAATGTCGCTTATTTCCTCACATAAAATGAGAAAACTTTTCCACCGGCTAATTTTTTGGGCTAGTTCCAGGTCTTTTCAGGGTGGGGAAGTCAGCTGACTAAAAAGATGCCTGACCGTATGCTGGATGACTGAATGATGTCGAATCCCATCTGCCTATTTGGTATTAATAAAGAAGGTCAAATGTGATGTGTGTCATTTTATAGAAACCCCTGTACACCTCTTCATTCACAAAAATATCTAATCATGAAGCAGCAACTCAGTCAAATAATAAATGAACGAATACATGAGTCAAAGGGTCAGTAAATATTAAGAGACTCCAGAGATTTTGACCATGGCATTGTTGTTAGCGCCAAATTTTCACAGATTACAGTCTCTAAACTTAGACTTCTTCACCATAGAGAATAATGTGGGTGAAAAACAAACAAATGAATGAGGTTAAAAGAATAAACAGATTGTTCAAACATACAGGACAGGTACAGTAACTCAAATAATCACGCATCTCCAAACTCCCAGTGTGAGAATGGTGTTCCTAATAATTTGCCTGACGTGACAATGCGTCATGTGTTATTCCTGTAAACACTTGTAGATAGAGTTGTGGACATACCAAAATAAATAAATAAACCAACCACAGCTCAGGGTTTGTTTGTTTGTTTTTAACCAGAGAGAATAATTTTAACCAAAATTCAGTTCTTTTTGTATGTGAGGTTGTTAATTATTTACTATTTTTTTTTACCATCGTGATATTTTAACATGGAAAGGCTACAAATTAAATCAGACTGACAGATCACAAGGTTATTATTTACAACTGATCTAGGATCTAGGATCCGGTACAAGATCCTTAGAATAAACTGATGTGATCCTGGATCCACTCTGATAATCAAGTGGATCTAATTTTTAAATAAATAAATAAATAAATAAATAAATAAATAAATAACAAAGGGGGGATTTAAACAAGTCCAGGGTTTTAAACCACACAAATATAATGAATGAATAGTAGATACTCACTCACCTGCACAGTGGTGTGATATTTTATCTCCCCTTTTTCCACATCACCAGAAAAATCTATAATTAATGAGACAGATTATTGCGTCCAGTTTGTGCGTCCTAGTGATCTGACAGCTTGATGTTATCATTAAAACATATCCATTATCTCGCCAAATGGAGCCCAAGGCATGTGACATAACGCAAAAACACGTAAATTGCACATATAATGGAAGAAAAACAAATGAATTAAAACACAAATAAACTCCTTTCCGCGTTGAAACAAAACTGGCGTCCGTTTTTTTTTTGTTTTTTTTTCTGGTCACACACTCAGAGGTTTCATCCTCAATCAAGCTGTTTTGGAAGTTAAGTGCACTGAAAGGTTTGTATTATTATTGTTCACTATGTAGTGAGTTTATATAGGGTGTAAGAGCACCGTTTGGGACACAAACTCATTGCGTACGATATGACGTTGATTCAAGGAAAAGGCGGTTAGTGACACAGCGACGCCTTGTGGACGAACTTATGAACAGCAAGCAAAAGAAAGAAAGGGGAAAAAAAAGATAAAATGCATAAATAAATCAATAAATTAATAAATCAGCTGATAGGTTGTGCTTTTGAACGTAAAATTATCCCAAATTATCCTAAATCTTTTTGCTTTATTATCATTAATTAAGATTAAAGATCATCATTAAGATTATTTATTAAATAGTCATTACCAGTTTGGTAGAAGTGAAAGTCACCTTATAGAATATTACTCAAGTAAAAGTCTTAAAGTATCTGATATTTACTGTACTTAAGTATCAAAAGTAATTTTCTGATATTTACTGTACTTAAGTATTTGAAGTAAAAGTGAAAAGTAAAATTTCAGTGATTTTCGGTAGGCATAAGAGCAGGGGCAGTTCTAGGGTTTCATCTTTAGGGGTTTTAGCCCTCAGTGAGAATTTAAAATAAGAAGAGTTTTATATTATATATTATATGACTACATAGTAAGCCAAAAGTTATGGTATTATTAAATGGCAAAAGTGGACACCAAAATTTTATGCATGATGTAATGAGGCCAGTCTTGAATCAAATCAGTTCATGTATGTGTGCATTCTCTACTAAGTGTGTCCAATGAATGCAGTCATTAATAAACAAATATTCACAAGACAAAAAACAAATCAATAAATGCTATTTTTGTTTAGTATTGATATTGCATTAATATTTTGTTTGTGCTATCAACTCTGGTAATAAGAATAGTGACATTTCACTGCTTTTGGTTGCTTTTGGTTGCCGCACTCAGATAAACGTTTAATGGTGGATAAACAATCCACCATTTATTGCACTGGATTCACATTTACTGTAATATACACTCACTATCCAGTTTATTAATTATAACGGCCCGGTTATCCAGTCGGCCGATCGTATGGAAGTAGCACGATGAATCAAATCATGCAGATATATGACAAGAGCTTCAGTTAACGCTCACATCAGAGACATCGGAACAGGGAAACATGATCTCTAACTTTTTGCAGACACCAGTCCATCACAGACACGTGCTCTTTGAACATCTGATTCCAGATTTAGATTTGCATGCTGATTTAAGAACCTTCTGTTTTCCTATATCTAAAAAGTTACAATCCCAGTGTTCACTTTATTGGATACGATTTAAAAGAACTATTTTTAAGGAACATTTTATTTCAGAGAAAATTAAAATTCTATATAAAAAGGTCCATAAATTAATAAAAAGATTACTCATTAAACCAGCAAACATTGTTCAGTCCAGTTTTATTGAGGGAAAAAAAAAAAAAAAGAAATAGTACGGCTGGCACAAATGTTATCAGTGTAGTCCGAGATGCGCCCAGTGTTTGTTAACACTGATGATTTTGTGTGTGTCTGTGTGCATATACAGTATATATATATATATGATGTGTGTGAGTGTATTCAGGACGTTGTATTTATCTCAGAACTCAGGTTGATGAGCATGTTACTGGCTTGCACGAGTTCAGATATGGAGACTCTTCCTCTCTGTTTGATAAACTGGGCCACGGCGTTCATCTCCTCCGGAGTGATGAAGATAAACTTCCCTCTGTCGTCAATCACTCCTGCAGACCCAGAGGACCACCGGCACAATTTAGATTCGTTGGTTTGGGGAAGAGGAGGAAAAATAATTTTTATTTTCTTAATATTTATTTTTTAATCATTATTTTCTTTACAGAATTTAATTCCAAGCTCACAAACCTGTAACTGAACCTTCTGCTATCAGGTCCTGCAGTCTGGTGATGGCATCCTACAACAAACAGAAAAGCCACACATTATATATATGTATATTTCTTTATTCCTCTTTAGTTTGTAGATTAGCATTTATCTAATAACTGTGAAACTACAATCAAGTGCAAAAGAGGGGGAAAAAACTACAAGTCAAGAAACTAAACTGTGAAATATTTTTAATGGCAAGTATTGAACTGTTTGTTCGAGCACAATAACAAACAGGAAAGTCAACAAACGTCTGTGTTTTCTTATACGTACCTGAGTGCGCATTTCAAAATGCGATGCCAAGTCCTCTAACAGCACCACTTTAGTGTCCTGCGAAAAACATCATCATTAAAACAGTTGAACGGAACAGTAAGAAACAAAGTAATAAATAAAACAAGGTAAAACTGATTAGAAAGCGTTCTGTACCTTCACATACTGGATAAACTCTTGAAGCAGGTTGCGAGACTGACAGAAAAAGAGCAGAAAATGTTAATCTTTGAATAGGAGATGAAGCAAAGTGTGAAATGAGTGTTAAAGCAGAATGAAAACACACCTCCTGTTCTGTCAGCTCCTCTGCTTCACCCTGCTCCTCGACGATAAAGGACGTTTTCAGTTTCTGATACTCCTCTTCCTCTTTCCTCTCCTGTTCCTCCTTAGCATGACGCTGCTCCTCCTCCTAACAGATCGATGGGGGAAAAAAACCCACACGTGTCAAACATAAGAAAAGATAAAAGCTATTCTAGTCCAAGGTATAACTCTAGTGAAATAGATTAAACTAAAGATTTAGGCTTATGTGAAATGATCCAATGAATTTAATTTTATTTCATTAAATGTTGCATCACACTGACCTCTTTCTGTTCCTTCAGCCGCTCTTTCTCTTCTTCTTTCTTTCTCTCCTGCTCTCTCAGCTCCTGTATGCGCTTCCTCTCCTCTCGCTCCTCCATCTCCGCCTGACGTAGACACAAACACAAGTGAACGTGGCACCTTATTAGCAAAAAAAGGATCAGCAAAGCAGGACTTCTTTCACATTGGAGGTTCATGTTGTGTATTGGGTTTGACTTTTTAAGTATTTCAGAGCTGTAAAACAAATGTGATACTAAAGTGGAAAAGAATTTGATACACACTTAAAATGCAAACATGAATTTGATGCATTGTGGGTCGAAGAGATGATTCAAAGAGCCAAGTCAGAAATGACATAATAAGACATAAGACAGTCGACATAAGAGATGACTCAATCAGACATGTATTAGAGGAAAGTAAAATTTTGTAGTTTAAGAGTCACTTGCCAGTGCAAGCACTGGGTAATACAGGGATGTCCAAGATCTCCCACCTCTCTCTGCGCTCTCCTGGCTTGCTTTTCCTCCAACTTCCTCTGCTTCTTTGCGCCCACCTTCCCTGTAGCCTGAGGTCTCTCTTCAGCCTGGGGTCTTTCATCCTCCTCCTCCTCCTCATCTACCTCTACCGCAATGTTTTCTGAAGAAAAAACAGCAAGAAAGTAACAAAAACACACAATATAGAATGCGAAATTGTTTATATAAAAGGGTGTCCTTCAAAGTAAAACGTACCAATTTCGACAGCGTCTCGCTGTGCACGTCTCTGTGCCACCATCCTGTCAAGGCCTCGGCGACGGCGTGGCATTCCCGCCCCACGATCCTCTGCCATTCGTGGTGGTGCTGCAACCCGTGCAATGACATTCTGATGGTCTTCATGGTCAGCTACTGAGAGACAAAGGAGTGAAATATGTCAGTTATATTCACATAACATAATGGATAAAAATCCAGTACATCCCAATATTAAGACTGAAGAACGAGTTGCCCTTGAGTGAATGAATGCAGGAAACATCTACAAGATGACAGA
>NC_062543.1:2660392-2692892 GCF_022655615.1 Tachysurus fulvidraco | reverse complement strand
TGATGTAAACAGAACTCAGAGCTTTGTGGAACATGGGTGATAAAAGTCTAGTAACGATGTTTTTTTTTCACTCCGCTCGTCCTCTCAGTGTGAAGCTGCCTCGTCACCTTTAACCTATAATAAAACGTTTCTGTCCTGAAGGGTGTGGCCTCTTCCGGATCGCTCCGCCCCATTCACAGGGCACAATAAAACACTGAATGTACTGCGCTGAGCCTTTAAACTGCGTTCTCCATCAACATCATCAAATCCCCCACTGAAGAAAAAATTTTTTTAGAACTATGAACCCTGATGCCATAAGACACTAACGGTTGTTGTTTTTTTCCCTTTAAATTCTCATCTGTCCATCATCTGTGTTACAGCCCAACATCCACTACATGCAGTCACCGTGCCATACCGTGTCCTCGGCTGCTGCTGCAGTGGAGTGGTGCTGACCGAAGTGATGTTCCTGCACCATCTCTTGCAGGAGTCTGTGCATGCTTTCCAAACGGAGCCATCCCAACCTCTGCGACTGGAGCTCCTGCTCTGCCTACACAGAAATTATACTGTTCTCAGCTACAAATAGACCTCTATACAGGCAATCTCACTGTATCTGTATGTATCATCACAATCATCAGGTTTTATTCAAATGAATTCGTTCGTACCCAAGAACTGCTGCTATATTCGTAAAGACTGTCTTGTGCTCATACCAGAATCTGCTCTTCCTCTCAACATTTCATCATGGTCACCTTTGACTTGTTTTATGTCTATATCCAGATTTCAAGCTGCTTTTTGACAATATCTTTTTTTTTTTTAAGTACCCTACGATTAACTCAAGTCCAACATTACCCGTTATATTTTCCCGAAATAAAAGTATGTGACTTTTCCAGCAGAACTACCTTTTCCAGCTCTTTTCTCAAGGGTAATGTCAAGCCAGTGCGATCCACATGCTGTGACAGCGTGGCCAGGAGCTTGCAGAACAGGGGGTTCTGGACCAGATCATCCTCGGTTAGATGACACAGCGGGAATGCGGACAGAACTGAAGGATATAAAATGACAAGAGAAGTTAGAGAGAAATAAGCATTGAGGGTTTGACGACTTTGACAGTTTCTATAAAGACCGCATACAAATACATCAGTAAAAGTCAAACTGTGCTGTATGGCCAAAAGTTTGTGGACACTTGACTATGGCAAGTGTGTGGGAATGAACCACATTCAGGTGTACGCCAATCTTTGTTCAAACAGTACAGTCAAACGTCAAAGGTTTACTGAAACTGTCATTATATACAGTTTATAATGTACATAAAGAGCTGATAAGAGAGTTGGTGAGGTGATGGTGATGATGATGTAGTTAGTGGTGGTGATGATGGTATGGTAATGGTTGATGGTGAGGTGATGTATGGTGATGGTGATGGAGAGGTGATGTATCGTGATGGTATGGTAATGGTGAGGTGATGGTAATGTTGATGGTGAGGTGATGGTGATGGAGAGGTGATGATGTATGGTGATGGGATGGTAATGTTGATGGTGAGGTGATGGTGATGGTAATGTTGAGGTGATGATGTATGGTGATGGTGACGTGACGATGTGAGGTGATGGTAATGTTGATGGTCAGGTGATGATGTATGGTGACGTGACGATGTGAGGTGATGGTAATGTTGATGGTCGGGTGATGATGTATGGTGATGGTGAGGTGTTGATGTATAGTGATGGTAATGTTGATGGTGAGGTGATGGAGAAGTGATGATGTATGGTGATGGTATGGTAATGGTGAGGTGATGGTAATGTTGATGGTGAGGTGATGGTTACGTGACGATGTGAGGTGATGGTAATGTTGATGGTCAGGTGATGATGTATGGTGATGGTGAGGTGATGACGTATAGTGATGGTAATGTTGATGGTGAGGTGATGATGTATAGTGATGGTGAGGTGATGACGTATAGTGATGGTAATGTTGATGGTGAGGTGATGATGTATGGTGAAGTGATTGTGATGGTGTTGGTGATGTGATGTGAACCTTGCTGATGCAGACTGTCTCTTTTACCCACTGATGACTCTGGACACTGCAGCATCACAACCTGTACGGCAGAAGACGACAAATAAACAAAGAAAGAGACGATAAAAGCCCCAAACTGCTGATATAAGTAAACCGATATAAGTGCAGTAAACAGAGAAGGCTGTGACGTGTAGCCTGGACCTGAGCTAACTAGCTAATCCTTCTTAAAGCTAACACAATAACCCACCGAGCCCAAAACTTCAATCTAAAATCCTTTAGTAGTTATTAAAAAAGTTAAACTAAACTCTTCGGAGATTATTTAGACAACTTACAAGTGTTTTTATTCAGCAGAACGTTCTTTTATTCGTATTTACCGCCATCAACAAAAGCTTCCGCAACCGAGATAAGCGCCATCTAGCGGCTTCTTTTGTATACCGCCACCTCCTGGACTGGAGTTTAGGTTCTATTTTACTTTGTTTAAAATATCTTCCCTATTTTTACATAGTCAGTATTTATATAGAGTATTAACTATGTATTCATTAAATTGCACCACATATTTGGCATTTATTGGTTGTAACAGATCATTACAGATCAGAACAGTTTCTTTAACCAGGCAATCACCCTGATTAACAAATAACCATAGTTATATTCCCTATATATACTATATATCTATAAGTACTGAATTATCAGAACTGTCAGTCATCACATCATCAGTATATGTTACACACACTTCTGCTGCTGTATATTGTATAAAAGCATAATATTGCTATGCCTATACATGCCTATCGAGGTTGGCTGCAGAGGATTTGTGGGGCGCTCCCAACACAAAGCCATCACTGAACTGGGCATTGTAGAAACAACAAGAAGCAGGGCCATCAAGAACATCACCGATGAAGCCGAGAAAGCCTCGAGATGGCTCTGGATTCGTAGAGGAGCACCAAGGGGGCAAGCGAGTGCTACCTGAACACAAGTCGCGGTCTGATCAGCCGTGGCTGGGTCGCCTGGGCGAGGGTGTCTGATGTTGAAAGACCCGAAACACCCCTCAGGTTACATCACTGATGATGTGTTCAGGTGCATCTGAAGATGTGTTTCAAGAACACACACTTCTGCTGCTGTATATTGTATAAAAGCATAATATTGTACAATACTGTTATTTGCATTTCCCACACTTTATGTACATAACTGTATGTCACATATTCTGTTTTCATATTTAATACTCGTGCTGTCTATATTGTCTCAAATCATCTGTATTGTCTTGTTTTGTATAGTATAGTGTTATTTATGTCTGTACTTTTGAGAGTCACAAACAGCTGGACCCAAATTCCTTGTGTGTGTAAACAGACTTGGGAAATAAACCTGATACAGATTCTGATTACAGCTTTTAATCCTCCTGTTATCCATTTTTGCATGCGTTATGTCTTAAATGATTTTGTTAACAAACCACTTGATGACTAAAAGTGTGTGAATCCCTGACCATCACACTTAGACGTGGTTCTTCTCCAAACGTGGCACAAAGACTTTGTACACGTGTGCACAAAGCGAGCTGGTTTACTGATAGAGTCAAAGAAAACATTTCAGATGGAAGTTTGAATATTTTTCTGAAAAAATGGAGTAACGATCAGTGGCTCGTACCAATTATATTGTCTCACATCGTCTGTTTTGTCTTGTATAGTCCAAGCTAAATGTATAATATGTTATTTATGTCTGTATTTTTTAGAGAGTCACGAACAACTGGAACCAAATTCCTTGTGTGTGTAAACACACTTGGGAAATAAATCTGATTCAGATTCTGATTACAGCTTCTAATCCAAAGCGAGCTGGTTTATGGAATCAAAGAAAACATCAGCAGCCTGCACAGACAAGTTAAAAGTCTGATTTTAAATGAAAAATGATTGATTAAGGGTTTAATATTTACTTTATTTGAGATGGAAGTTGAGTAATGATCAGTGACGTGTGAACAAACAGTGATCAGATAAGAAAATTAAAAGATAAAGTAGCATAAAATGAAGCAGAAATACGTGTGTATGAGGGAAAGATAGTGGAGAGATGAAATCTGGAAGGAGAAGGAGGAAAAAGACAGAGAAGGAGGAAAAAGACAGAGAAGGAGGAAGTGTCCTCGTCGTGAGGCGGAGTGATCCGGAGCTCTACAGGACACGGAGGCTAAACTTGATGACGTGGTGCCGGGACGACGATGGCCGACCAGAGCAGGCAAAATAAACTCGCCGCAGCTAAGAAAAAGGTTTGTTTTTCTGTCATAAACTTTATACCAACGACACCTCGTAGTACCCTTCTATCATATGAGCGCAAAAAATGCCTTTATGGACGCGATTAAACCCGCCTACGGTTGACTCATCCACGTCTGCGGTTCAGCCCCTGAGAGCTCCCCGCCTTCGAGTTGCACTGTTTGCTGCTGTCAGTGTAACTCGACTCCGGTGTCGAAGCTCAGGCCTACGTGACAACCAGCTGAGAAATCGCGTTTAAAGTAAAAACAACAAGCTGCTCGGGGATTTGGATGGAAACGAGGATTGGGATGAAGTTATAAGCGTGTAGGCAGTTAATATAACGAACGGAATGATTAAATATGTTGGTTTATTTAGTGCTGAAGGCTAATAGCTAACGTGCTAATGAGCATGTTTGACATTTTCGCCTGTGTTTAGCTTCACTGAAAGGGCACTCATTAATTAACGTTATTAAAAATAATAATAATTATTATTTTTAATTGTGAATAATGTTGTTGTCCATTTGGTTAGGTTTGTACCAGACGGTTTGATTAAATCTGCACACACTGTGTATCTCAGCCAAGGCTGATTTCTTTTACCTGGTTTTGTCCTTTGACCGGTCGATATTTGGCTCTTAATTTTGTCTAGATACAAAGTTAGAGAGTAAATAAATTTAAAATAAAAATGTTTTATAGGTGAAGAGAATGCACAAGGTTTAGATCGAGGTAGCTTGGCATACTTAAAATGCCTTCATTCACAGTCTTAAGTCAGGTGACATCAGGACAGCCACAAAAAACTGAGAGGAAACAGTTTACATGTTGTTTGGGAATAATGTCTTCTGCTTTCTGGGATCTTTCTGCCTCTTCTAGTGAGGATAAACCAGAGGAATTGAAGTTATGACAGACTTCATCACATGTCAGTTTCTCTCAGTCCTCCAACAGCTGTGACATTTGCTAGAAAACCAGAATAAGAAGGAGCTTTATTTTGCCAAGTAGGAATTTGTTTTAGTGTCATACGATTGCTTCCGGGGCACAGAGACGACCGCCGACACACAGACAATACATAAATAAATAAAAATACACCTATGTAAATACAAATAGACAAAACAAATTGTATGTACGGTTGTGATATAGATGATAAAACGAAATAGAATAGAATGAGATGCAGTGATGTAATAGGATGGATGTGGTGACAAATAAATATAAGGTTGTTGCACTTTGTTATTGTGTATTAAGGGGAACGTTTAACTGTTTCATGAGGTATATTGTCTGGGGAAGAAACTGTTCTCGTGCCTGTATGTGCTGGTATTGGGGGGTCTGTAGTGCCGGGGAGATTGTAAAGAGATGATCAGAAGGGATTGCGGGGGTTTTCGAATCTACAATAAAACTCAATCAGATCAAGTTGGTGATGACGTCCAGAGCTTTTCAGACCGAAGCTGATTAGAAGTGAAGCGATCCTTCGACTTTTTTGGCGTAGTACTCCTTAGCCGCTCTAATCTCCTCGTTCAGAGTGTTCCTGGCCTGATTGTAAGAGAACCCCATCTCCATTTCTGTAGGCATCGTCTTTGGCTTGACGAAGGTGTCTGAGTTTTGCTGTAAATTTTGGCTTATCGCCATTGAATGTTAAATGATTTCTGGTAGGGATGCAAATGTCCTCACAGAAACTGATACAGTCGCGTTCAGATCATTGAGGTCACTCCAATCAGTGAGGTCAAAACAGGCTTGTAAAACCTGCTCTGTATCGTCAGTCCATTCTTTACTACAGGTTTAACATTTTCGCATGTAGGTTGGTATGAGATGAACCAGGCAGTGATCAGAGAGACCCAAAGCTGCACGTGGGGCTGAGCGATATGCATTCTTTATTGTGGTGTAACAGTGGTCCAGTATATTACTGTCTCTGGTGGGACATACACACTGTCTGCATTTTGGTAGTTCACCAGAGAGATTTGCTTTATTAAAGTCTACAAGAATTATTATAACAGAGTCTGGGTGGTGTTGTTCTGTCCCTGTAATCTGATCAGCGAGTTTTTGTAAAGCCAGGCTCACATACGTTTGCGCTTGCGGTGGACGGTAAACACTCACAAGAATGAATGAGGGAAACTACCATGGCGAGTTGAACAGATTATGGTTAACGACAAGCACTTCTAGATCTGGACAGCACATCTTCTTTAACACTGTTTTATCTGTACACCACCTTTCACTGATGTAGAAGCATGTCCCGCCACCTCGCGATTTCCCTGTCGATTCTGCGTCACGGTCCATTCTGAACAGCTGAAAGTTCAGCAGAACCAAGTTTCAGCCAGGTTTCTGTGAAACACAGAGCAACAGAGTGTGAAAAATTCTTATTTATCCAGGAGAGCAGAAGGAGTTTGTCCGTTTTGTTGGGTAGAGACCACCTTTTGCCAGATGGATGCTGGGCCAAATACAATGTTCATCAGAACGTCTGAATAGTCGAAAATCGGTAGGAAATTTTTGTGCTGTGTTCTGAAGATTATTCAGATTAGACAGTGTTTACTAAGTAAACAGGAAAACTACTGGAGAGCGAAGCACCTTGGCTGCCACGTGATCAGGACATTTAAACCGAGAGGAAAAAGTGTACACGTCGTTTGGAAAAATTTCTTATGCTTGTTGGGATCTTTCTGACTCTCCTAGTGAGGATAAAGCAGAGGAATTTAAGTTATGACAGACTTTATCACATGTCAGCCTCCTCCTCGGACAGCCGGTACATTTGCTTACAGAGTAATTGCATAGCCAAATCGAGATGGATTTGGATTTAGGAATGTTAACCATGAACCTTTTAATCAACAGGTTTAAAACAAAACAAAAACCCGATTGTTAAGACCGAGAAGGTCTTGCCTGGTTTAGATGTTATCTGAAAGACTGCTGGCAGGAAATTCCCTAGAAACCCATAATGTGCAGCGGTATCTCACAAGGTTTGACAGAGTGTATGAAAAGGTTCTTAATTGGTTCTTTGTCAAGTTGTATGGTTTTATGATGAACATCCATTAAATGTGACCATTGCAAAAAAGGTTATTTTTATTTTTATTGTTATTTGTATGGGACTCCTTTTATTTAGGCATGTTATTGTTTAGCATTTTTATGGCTGTCCGATTCTCAAACGTCATGTTTCTCCTACACAGATCTTTTTTAAGCATGTCTAACTCTGCTAGATCCAGCAGAATAAACCGGCGCAAAAATAAAGATGGTACTCGACAGGTTTGTTTCTGTTTGGTACTAAGAGTATATTTCTAGATTAGACAGCTTACAATGCGTCTCTTTGTGACCGGCTTGTATCATTTGCAGGAAAAGTAACTGAAGGAACATAATGTTCAGCTACACTGGTCATGTTTTGCTGAACCTCTGAAGCAGCCTAACCCATTTACTGTTAATCTAATGGATCACTTGCAGCTCTGGAGATTCTTCCATACCGGAAGGTGTTTTAATGTCGAGATTGCAAACGTACTGGATTCACACTAATGCTTTAGTAACTCGTACACACCCCTGAGAGCATGATTACATCTTTGATCCACCCGTAATTGCATCACAGGGTGCATTGCCACAGAAGGAGTTTGATCGGTGTGACTACCGGATGTTAGGTAAATAGATCTTAATTTGATGCTCCTGGCTCCTAACTGCATGCCCATGTGTCTCTGATTGACAGCTGAAAGAGTTTCAGCAGAAGAGTACACAGTCCCCAGTCAACCCTGGACCGAAGAAGAAGAGGAAGGTGAAAGGAGGAGGTCAGGCGGAAACTCCGTCCGCCGACAGAAGCTCGCCAGAACACGTGAGTATCTCCACTCCGGTGCATTTCACATTAAGAAGAGTAGAATTTAACGGCGACGCGGATTTAATTACAATAACGCATTTATACCTTATGTCTTTATAGTCGCCACATAGTAAAACAAACAAATCTCAATCCTCCGATCTCAAATCTGATTGGTCGGAAGGTATCGATTTCTACAAAGCAAGGAAAAAACACGCAGCTCTCCATATAGGATGGCGTTTCCTTCAGCTAGCGCTAGTGTACGTTCAGTGCTATGGATTCGACCAACTAACGAGCTTTTGTTGTTCGATCTAATGTAAACGCTTTAAGTTTTAAGCCCAGTCAAAGTGGTGCTTTTATTTACTGTTGGTGCGAAGTCAGGGTTCAGGAAGCTTCTCTGACTCTGAACTTTATGCAGGGTTTTTAATGCTAGCTCAATGTCCGTATAAAGGAGAGAGATAATGAACATCATGGAGTTGTGAGAGAGAAAATCTCCTGTCCTTTCGTTTTCTTGCCGCACCTCTGTCTTACCTGTTCACTGTCTCGTACGCTTCCCTCATTCACTCCTCCTTCACTCCTCCTTTTCCTTCTTCTGTAGATTGAGAATATTCTCAAAGTTATGGTGTCTGATCTTAGTCTGACTAACGGATTAGCTCTTCCTCCTTTGGTCAAAAGCCAGGTGAGCCTCTCTCGTTCCTCTCCTCCGTTTCATTTTCTCTTTCCTCTCCCATCTCCATCTTCTTTTCCTTTGTTTGTTATATGTTTCGTATCATAACTCTGTCAGGTCTTTGCTGTTTAATAAGTATGGCATGGCTGACACACACCGAGGAAAGCTGCTGTGCATAAAACCTTTGTAGAAATGCTTGCCTTTTTTTTTTTTGGGTGTTGTTTTGTTGCTCTTTATAGTGCAGCGTCCCGCATGTTGAGATTTGAGACTACGTTCTTCCTCATTCTTTTCTGTTCTATGAGTATATAAGGTCTTTAATAAAATCCTACAGTTCAGACAGTTTCCTTTGTTAAGAATTTGAACGATTAAATGCTTTTGAAACATGTCCCATGTGGATGCATGCATGGTTGGATGGACGGACGGACGGACGGATGTAGATGTATGAAAGCCTGTACAAATAGTTCAATGGATGGATCTAAACTCTCAACAGCTAAAGTTTAAAGGTGGGGTCTGCATTGTTTGAAAGCCAATGTTGACATTTGAAATCACCAAAACAAACACGTCCCTAACCCAAATGGGTCCCACCCCTGTATCGATAGCTCCGCCCACACATGCATACATAACCTAAGCAACTACTGGAAAGAAACGTGTCTTTATCATAGCTGAAGGGAAGAACAATACGATTGTAGATAAACAAACAAGCAAAAATGGCACACAAGCATAATGATGTAAAGGACAAAGGCATATATTAGTTCTGTGTAACAAAGCAAAACGAATGTTACACACCTATCGAGAAGGAAAAAAGCGCCTCGGCGTCTTAAGTGAAGTTGGCCGATATGAACGCTCTCTCCGCCCATATTGAAAAGACACGCCCCCTTCTGCTCATTGGCTACACCTTTGTTTTGATTTTTGTTTCGTTTGTCGTCCCGACTCAGTTTTCTGAAGCATTTGTCAAACAACGGAGACCCCACCTTTAAAGTCGATGTATACAGTAAACGTAAAGTACGCTTGCAGTATATCTGTCTGTAGTTGCAGTTGTGCAGCTCATTAACCAATCAGCATGCACGCATTCTGCATGCACATGTGCATCTCTGTTACATCAGGAAGCTCCTCCGCTAAGCCTGTGCACTGCCTAACGCCCTACCAGCTTGCAGTTTCGTCATCGTCTTTAAGTGTTGTTATGTGCTGTGTGTGTGATGGAGCAGGACCACGGTGAACAGGGAACACGAGAATCCCCCATTTCTCAGATGCAGGATGATGCAGGAGAACCTGGTCGCTGCTCTCCTGGTTCTAATCTCTCCACCGCTACTAACACGGAGTGTCTCGCTGACCGCGCTGACCTACAGGTCTGTCTGACGCCTCGGCCTGGTTTCCCGAGCACAGCCTTAATAAAGCCTAAATCTAGACTTGAACCAAAAATATATTCAATTAATGTTGACAATTCTTAAAATTTACAAACACGCAATTCTGTGGCTTCAAAACCAGGCCTTAGTTGCCTTAGTATGTGTTTTGTCCCTAATAACAGCTTATAATTAAACGTTAGAGTTTTATCAAACCAATTCTGATTGGTCGACTAGTTTGTTGCTTTGTCTGTTATTCACTGTTGTCGTTTTGTCTCCCGTACATACTGTTCCCTATCTCAAGATTCAGAGATCACTTATTTTTCTTCCTTTCTAGTTCGATTTCTGTCATATTTGTGTAATATTACATTTTTTTTCCATCTTCATCCTCAGCAGAACTGTGACCTGGATGCCAACGGTGATGAACACACTCCAGTGGAAAACAGGTGAGGTCACTTCGTCGTCACTCGTTCGGTCTCTATCATCAGACATCCTTGAAGAGTAGGAGATAAGAAAAGGGAAAGGATAAGAAGGAGGACGCGTTCATAAACAACAGTGTACCGTTGGATTGATGTGCTGCTCCTGTCTGTTCTCAGTCTCATCGTGTGCATGTGTGCTTTTGTTTGTGTCTCCCAGGCCGCTGTCCTCCACAGAGAGTCTCAGGCAGCTCTCGCAGCAGCTCAACGGCCTTCTCGCCGAGGTGAGGAGTCACGCTTAAGAAGTGGCTGTCCTTCAGATTTCAGTCTCTCACCACAATCTGTATCGTGTTAGAAAAAACGAACGTCTTCGACGAAAGCCTCGATTCGCAGTTTAAAAATAAGGTTTAGATTTTTTTCCTCAAATCTGATCGTTTGTTTGTCTTTGCTCCAGTCATCATCATCATATGTCAATGGCGAGACTGGACCAGCGCTTGTCAACGAAAAAGCACTGGAGGTACGTAGATAAACCGACGCGTGTCTGATCTCTCGTACAAGTCTGATACGGGTCCTATATCATAAACGTGTGAACTGTCTGAATAAATCACACACGTTCCTCAAACCACTTTGAGCTCAGTGAGGGATCTTAGACCGTGTGTGTGTGTGTGTGTGTGTGTGTGTGTGTGTGTGTGTGTGTGTGTGTGTGTGTGTTCTGGACAAAAAAGACCACACAGCTAAAATACATGGTTTTTAAAACCCTTTTTGTAATTTGTAAGTGGTACACCGAAGCCAAACGATAGCCTAAAAAATACTAATATATATTAGTGAAATAAATGCCTTTAAATATCATCGATTTCCAGATATCTTTTTATCTAATAAAAATAAATAAATGAATGAATAAATAATGAAAACCGAGTGAAAAAAATGACTGAAAGCAGATGAAATTGAACTTTTGTTCTTAATCATTAAAGACTGCATTAAAATCAACAAAGTATTTATTTATAAATTAAAATCTAAAATGAAATAATCATGGGAGGGGCTTAATTGTCCGAGGTTTTGAATATCACCAGTTTTTACTGTCCTCTGTTATAATCGCTGATTTTTTAAATTTATTTTTATTTTTGTATAATCTGTATGATTAGGATCCCTGATCCCTTCATACTTTTCCTCCCAAGAGCCATTTTATTATATCTTATTTATTTATTTATTTATTTATTTATTTTCAGTCATAAATAATTATATAATTTATTTTTTTTACATTTGTTTTGCAATTTCTGTTTAAACTTTCACATTCCTCTCTGTTTCTCTCTGCATGCCTGCACGTTCAGACTCGAATCCAGGAGCTGGCAGATGCTCTGGACTCCAGCACTCTAGAAAATTCCCAGCTCACTGCAAAGCTAGAGACACTGGTAAGGGTGTCAGAAAGGAGCGTGAGGAGTAGTGATGTGTGTACCGTATGGGTGTTTTTGCCATGTTGCCATAGTAACAACTTCTCAGGCTGTGAAACACCTTGCTTCTTAATAACCCTTTACGCATCGCCGCTACTTTAATCTCCCCCTGGACACACTTACACACTCCGTCACAAACCTGGCACGAGCGGGCAACGTGTTCCCTTTTGTTATTCATTTGTTTAATTATTTTAACTTGTACTAATTTTCCTTTTACTAGTTTTCCTTCGTCACTTTCTGTTAACAGAGCTGATGCCTTGCGTTGCTTGTCAGGTTTTCAGGTCTAAAGCGATCTGTCGCAAAGCTTTGTTCCTGGCTGTTACCGTGCATCACTTCGTCGGCTTTGGTCACCGTGCTCCGATCGTCATCTCAACTCTTTCTAAAAATGCTTCCTGTAGTAACAGCTGTATGTTGTTTTTTTTCCCCATTTCAGACGAAGCAGTCTCAAGTGATGTCCGAGCAGATGCAGAAGGTAAACGTGCGGTAAAATCGAAAAGATTTCATTACACTCTGTTACACGTATAAGCATAGATTACAGCCGTGGGCTTATAAAAAATGTCTGTTCTTATATTTCGTAGCACGACGCACCTAGATGTTTAAACCATTAGCGAACACAACACGTTTAGCTCTGTGGATCTTTTAAAATGTACTAAATCACAATTAAATTCTGTCCCCTAATTGTTCGTACCAAATATCAATTTTATCTATCTATCTATCTATCTATCTATCTATCTATCTATCTATCTATCTATCTATCTATCTATCTATCTATCTATCTATCTATCTATCTATTTATTTATCCCCCCCCTCCCCCCAGGAGCGGAAGGACTTCGAGCAGAAGTGTGTGAAGGAACAAGGGGCGATGCGTGAACAACTGCAGGTAAGGGGCTTTTTCTTTTATTTCTGAATAAAAAGTGTTGTGCCATCTTTCTCGTCTTGTGCACGGGATAATAAAGAAGCGTATCTCCTGGACTAAACGGATTAATTATATATAACAGTGACGTATAGAATTCTTATGCTCTGTTCACAACACTCCAAAACACTGCTCCACGAGGTCAGTACGAACATGCCTACGCCGTGCCAGAGTACACGGTTTAACCTCAGCAATGTACTGATGTTTTGTAACGAATCACAGGCTGGCGCTTTTATAAGCGGAATGTATCGGGTGTGATGTGATGCAATACAAATGTGTACATGTTTTTTTTTTTAGGTTCACATCCAGACTATCGGCATTCTCGTGTCTGAGAAGTCTGAACTGCAGACCGCTCTGTCTTTTACACAGCACGCAGCACGCCAAAAGACAGGTGTGTGTGTGTGTGTGTGTGTGTGTGTGTGGACACGATGCTAAATGATTAATTACTTAATATTTGTTTTAGACACTGATTTATATTTGTCACACACACACACTTTCAGAAGAGGCAGAGGAACTGAATAATCGGCTGCACTCCAGCAAGTACAGGGTGTCCGAGCTGGAGCGGACTTTATCCACAGTGTCCACACAGCAGAAACAGCTGGAGAAGGTGCAGCACCGAATAAAAATAAACAAACAAACAAAAATAAATAATAACATTATTAATATTAAATTGTTATTATTATTATTATTATTATTACACTATTACGAGGACTTTTTTTTTTTAAGATCTTTAAGAGATTTTTCCCCCGTCTAATTTCATTTAACTAAACAGCATAATAAAGAACTGGAGAAGGACCGGGACAGCCTGCGACTGGAAATCTTCAGACTAAAGTAAGTTCCGTCACGACGCAGGTTTGTTTTTTTTTTGTTTGTTTTTTTGCATCATATTTGCGGTTCTAATCCGTTTCCTTGCGCACGCCTTCCTTCTCACTCAGTAACGCGAACGAGGAAACGAAGCAGCAAAGCTCCGAGCTAGGAGAACAGCTGAAGTTAAAGGTGAGGGAGAACAGCGCTCTGAGTCTGGAGCTGGACGAAGTGCGCAAGCGCCTGGAAATGGCCGACGTCATGCTGCAGCAGGTGACTCGCACGTTTTAGCTTCGTTTCTCAGGCTTGTGTTTAATGCATACAAAAAGTCAAGAAATTACAGTGCTGTCCTTACCATGCAACAATCTTATCCCTCTTGTCTGTCTATTTTTTTATTTTTTTTCCCTCTCTGCTAGTTCTCCAATCAGTCAGGAACTCCGTCCGAGCAACAACAGCTGCAGCTGCTCCTGGAAGAAAAGCATCAGCTCGAGGTTCACACAGCACAGGTGTGTGTTTGGGTTTATAGGTGTAAAGTTTGGCTATTAAGGTATTTTGTTTCACCATCCATTTGTAGACATGACATCATTTACTGTACATTTACATTATTTACCGTCCAGTGTCACCCAAATGAGGACGGGTTCCCTTCTGAGTTTGGTTCCTCTTTCTCATATCGAGTTTTTTCTTAAGCACCGTATTTGTTTGTTTGTTTTTATTTATTTATTTATTTTTAGCAGCTGCATAGCACCAATGAATAAAACTGTCAGGCTTTGCTTACTTATAACACAGCTGTATCTGTACTGTATCTGTTGTCTCGTAGCTCATGGAGTCAGTATCACAGCTACAGAGAGAGCGAGACCAGTACGCAGAACAGATTCAGGAAGAGGGCCGAGTCTGGAAAGACAAAACCGAACAGCTTCTCACTCAGGTACAATCTGTTCTCCACCCACACACACACACACACAACCAGAATACTTTAATATCTAACTCAGCTTGTGGTTGTGGTGTCCAGGTGACTCTGATGTCAGAAGAGAGAGACAAAAGCACTGCTCAGATCCAAGAGCTACAGGAGCAGATTACAGAGCTGAAAAATACAGCAGGTCCGAATCACTTATACGTTTAACAACCAAAACAATCTCAATCGGTCTGACGTCCGAACTCCTAATGCGTTTATCGACGTTTCTCAGAACGATGACCCTTTCTCTGTCCCTCAGCTTCACTGTCACAGGAGAGAGAACGCCAGGTCACGTCTCAGGCCTCAGGACCCTCGGAGAAGGAGCTGGCATTGGAGGAGAGCGTCCGCACCCTGCAGCAGGAGAGAGACGCTCTCAGTCTGCAGTACCAAGCACAGGTCAGAACCTCTGTCAGAGTCACAGAGAGCTGAAATTACAGTGGAGTTCTGAGCTGCAGCCGTGGGGACATGGTGACCTAGATATCTGTACACCTCATACTCATACATTCAGGTGTAAAGGTGGAACATAGGATCTGTTTCTATTTTATTATGAACGTCCTCTAAAACTATTGTTAGACACATCAAGCATAATAAATCAGCCAAGCCTTATATGTCTTAACAAATCATGCAAGACATAAAGTGCCTAAAAAATAAATAATAACCAAGAACCAATTTTGCTGGTGTCACGTGAAGGATAGTTCAATTTCTGAAAACTTTCGAGTGATTTTTGGGTCTTCGGAAAGGTGCAGAACTTTTATTAGAGGTTCTGTAAAGAACATGGTAGTGTAGAGTAGATTAGACCTGGAATGAATAATCCCTGATTTTTAAAAAGCCTTGTTTATCATCGGCTCAATGGGAAGCATGTGTACGACTATTTTAATGAAAAGCTCAACTCACTTTGTTACAGGTTCGGGATAACGAACAGCTGAGCTGGTTGGTGCAGGAGCAAGAGACACGGCTGGCGGAGCTGGAGGCGCAGGCGCAGCGTGCAGCCGAAGATTCTCACGACAAACTGCGCATCCTGGAGGACGTTCAGAGCGACAAAGCCACCATCAGCCGAGCCCTCGCTCAGAACCGGGAGCTCAAAGACCAGCTGGCCGAGCTGCAGAACGGCTTCGTCAAGCTGGTAAAAATCTGCGTGTGTGTGAGAGAGAGAGATGTTTTGCTGTTGAAAGCAGTTTGTTCCTATTTAAATTTGTACCAACGCTGCTTCTTCTTTAGACCAACGAGAACATGGAGCTAACCAGTGCTCTGCAATCAGAGCAGCACGTGAAAAAGGAGATCGCTCGTAAGATGGGCCAGCTTCAAGAGGATCTCCATAACGCCAAAGAGCAGGTAAAAGACCTTGTAGAATCTTAAAAGTGCCTTGAGACACTGGTTAAAAAAAAAAAAAACTAATTTCACCACCCGTTCTTTCAGATGATGGAGCGGGTACAGGAGTGTTCGTCCCTACAAGAACAGAGGGATCAGTACCTGGCCTACCTGCAGCAGTACACTACCGGTTACCAGCAGTTGGTCTCTGAACGGGAGCAACTTCATAAGCAGTTCCTGCAGCAGATCCAGCAGATGGACCGACTGCAGCACGATGAAGTTCAGGGCAAAGTGCAGCTGGAGCAGAGTCAATTACAGCTACAGCACGCCCAGGTCAGACATGCTTCACCACTAGAGTATTCCCTAGTAATAGTACAAGGTGTACGGATTAAATCACTCTAATAAAATTTTTGCACCTGTTTTAATATTTACATTTAAAGCATGCTTCACAATATCACATACTGGAATCTAATCTAATTCATCCTGGTGGCAGTGCTTGCTGATATTTTTCTTTACAACCCTCTCAGGAAAGACTTGACCAGCTGGCCAAGGATAACGAGCAGCTTAAAACAGAGGTTCAGGAGCTACTGAACAGCTCCTCGCTAAATACATCACTCAGGGACCAGGGTAAGTCCAAAATCTATTAAGATTTAAGAACGTACTTTTGTATATTATCGTGTTAAATTGCTGAATTATATCCTCCCGTTTATCAAGGTGACGGAGTGGAAAGCTATTCCCTACCAGAAACCTTCCAGAAATCTTCCATAGCTATCCCAGAGGACTTTGAGAGCAAAGAGGAAATGGTAAAACCGTCAGTCAAACGATAACGTTAACGAGCGAGCCACAACACTTAAGGGTTTAAACCCATTTAATGCTTTTGTTTAACTTTTGTAACAGGACGAGTTTCTGCACTCTGCTCTGTCTCATCTGGAGCGAGAACGGGATGAAATCCTGCATCAGTTAGAAGAAGAGAGGAGGCTTCATCAGGCTGCTCTTCATCAAGTCGCCAATTTGAGTCACGAGCATCATCACCACAGCGCGTGTTCCGAGACAGGTAAAGGGACCCAGCACTAAGCCTTGGGGAACTTTTTTGATTTCGAATTTTTATAAGGTCGAGGAAAATCACAGTAACTAGGAACGTGTGTATGCATATGTAGGGAGTACAGACGGCGTTCCCGTCGAGGTGCACGAGGGACTCCGGGCCGCCATGGAGAAGCTCCAAGAGAGATTCACTAGCTTGATGCAGGAGAAAGCAGACTTGAAGGAGAAAGTGGAGGAGCTGGAGCATCGCTGCATTCAGCTGTCTGGAGAAACCGATACGATCGGTGAGGAAACACCAACGTCATAGGCATAGTGTTTGAGACTTAATGTGATCTTTCATCTTTATTTTTAATCCTATTCTGTTTTTAGGGGAATACATCGCGCTGTATCAGAATCAGAGAGCAGTAATGAAGCAGAGACACGTTGAAAAGGAGGAGTACATTAACAGGCTGTCTAAAGACAAAGAGGAGATGAAGGTAAATTTTTTTGTCAGTTTATACCCTTGACATCTTGGCGATTACACCCTTGATGTAATCCAGATCAAATATGTGTACATACAACGATTAGTTTAAAGTATCAAGGTTACCAAAACAACCAGGCTAAAGTTAGGCCATTACAGTTAGGTTTACGTAAACACGGCTCACTCCGATTCCTACCGCAATGTTTTCGTAGACGAAGTTGGCCGAGCTGCAGGATCTGGTGATGCGTCTAGTCGGTGAGAGGAACGAGTGGTACACCCGCTACATGAGTGCCATCAAGAATCCCGACTTCATGCAGCCTGGTGGAGACGACGTCCCACCTGCAGGGCCACATCTGGAGCTGGATGCTGTGGATGGCCCGGGTATTTATATTTGGAAACGGATTACATTTACATGTACACAGAAGTGCACAGATGTGTTGGTTAATTTTTCTCTCTCTCTCTCTCTTTTTCTCTTTCTCTCTAGTATCTATGGACATGAGCACAGCTGTCAGTGCGGCTCCAGACATGCAGACAAGGACGGATGAAAACCCACAGGACACAATCGTTCCCCCTGCCGGATCTTCGCTGAGGCCCAGAGAAGACGGCACGGCTCGGCAGATCATGCAGCTTCTCCAGGAGATGCAGAACCCTGAATCCCAGCCTCCTCCATTCCTAGGAGAGAACCCCTGCATCCCGTTCTTCTACAAACCCGACGAGAACGACGAAGTCAAGATCATGGTGATCTGAAGGCCGTTCCTTACCTCTGTCCCTAGAATGAAGACCTTATGCTTTCTCTCTCTCTCTCTCCCTCTCTCTCGCCTTTTTGCACAAATAAGAGCCAACATTATGACTCGCATGATGTAACTGGAGTTGGGCATTCAGTGTTTTTCATTCACATACGTTTCTGAGGTCTTAATGGTGGGTGTGAAGGCTTCTTTATCTCGGGCTGTTCGTTTCTTTAGACGTAGTCGATAAAGTTTTATTCATTATAACACAAATAATGCGTATTTTTGAGGCGTATATCTAACCTGGGGTGCTGCGATTTGTCTTTGCTCTTCCTGCTATGTAATAATGGCTTTAATGGCTTCCTCTCATAGTTTAATCCTCTAAACATTCGGTGCAATAGAAAGAAACCAGACTCGTTCTTACGTCGTAAGAAAAACGCCGATCCTAAGGATGCATATGTAAAATCAAACACTTTTCCTATATCGTCTGGTAGACGGAGGAAATCCGCCTGCCCGATGTTTAGGTTTATTTCAAGTTAACCTTGCACTTAAGCAGCTTTACTAAACACACAATTTGCATATCTGAAGATTTCTTCTTAATAAAGAAGGAGAGAGTTAAATCCTCTAGGTCTCGAAAATCAAATCCCGTCACATGGAGACATACAAACCCAGTAGCGTAGTCATCGGTCCAGTCGAGCATTTTGAGTGTCCATCAGTGAACCCGATGTAAAGGTGTCAGATAAAATGTCAGTAATGAAGTTCGGTTAATGTTAAAAACTGGAATATGCAGTTTTTGTTACAGTATATGGAAGAGTATTGGATGTAAACGGTCCAGCAAGTTGTAAGTAAGTTCTAGATCACAAACAAGCTGCACTGAAACGATAACAACAAAAAATATTATCATCAATATTTAGATCGGTGTGAAAGCTACAGCGAGGCCGGCAGTCGTAACGTGAGCTGTGAAAGGTGTAAAGACGTGAAGATGAAAGAAAAATATAATAATAATTAATAATCGCTCGTACAAAACATTATTTTCTCTCACACACCCGAAGCTCACTCGGATGTATATAATGTTTACTGGAGTGTCTTTCCGTTCCAAACCCCACACAGGAAATGTGTAGATGTACAGAATTGGCTGCTTTTTCTGTGTGCATTTGTGTGTCTGAGAATGATGTGTGGTGTTTGTGATCAGTGCCGGTGAACTCTATGATGCCAGATACGTTTCGATTGGCTGAGAGTTTCCAGAAATGGGAAATTGTCCAAGGTTGTAAATGGGAAATTGTCCAAGGTTGTAAAAGGTGTGAGTGTGTGTGTGAGTGTGTGTGTGTGAGTGTGTGTGTGTGAGTGTGTGTGTGTGTGAGTGTGTGTGTGTGAGTGTGTGTGTGTGAGTGTGTGTGTGTGAGTGTGTGTGTGTGAGTGTGTGTGTGTGAGTGTGTGTGTGTGAGTGTGTGTGTGTGTGTGTGAGTGTGTGTGTGTGAGTGTATGTGTGTGAGTGTATGTGTGTGAGTGTATGTGTGTGAGTGTATGTGTGTGAGTGTATGTGTGTGAGTGTATGTGTGTGAGTGTATGTGTGTGAGTGTGTGTGAGTGTGTGTGTGAGTGTGTGTGTGTGAGTGAGTGTGTGTGTGAGTGTGAGTGAGTGTGTGTGTGTGAGTGTGTGAGTGTGAGTGTGAGTGTGTGAGTGTGAGTGTGAGTGTGTGAGTGTGAGTGAGGGTGTGTGTGAGGGTGAGGGTGTGGGTGTGGGTGTGGGTGGGTTAAAATACGTCAATTGTTTAACTAATAAGAACTGGAAGTGTGTCGAAAGGCTTGAGACCGACTCTTTACGCTACAACCGAGCACTTGCATCTTGTCGGCCGCGGGCGTACATGCGTACGTCAGAATCGAATGTATGAAGTGGACAAGTTTCTATCAGGGGTCTCCGTTTGTTCTTCCCTTTTTTTTTTTTCTTTTTTTTTGTGTTTCGCTCATATCCCTGCCCTATGCCCTGCTCTCTCTCCTCAAACTTTTTCCGAAGGAGAAGCGAGAGGGTTAACGTGCTTGTAACACACGTGTAAATAGTGTAACTGTGTAACATACTGTATATTTAAACTGGTGTGGAAATCCAATTGAATTTGAATGAATACTACTAGTTCCTGCCTACGATCGAAGAACACGGAAGCGGGCGAGGTGACGTGGGCGTGAGGTGTCTGTGATTTCATATGATTTAAAGGTAAATGGAAATAATATTTATTTGGAATATGTACTTACACTAAACCAGTTTAATTCAGCAAACTCTCCAAACCCAATGAAGGAGTAATCAGAGTTTTTTTTTTCTCGTATGATTTTTTTTTTTTTGTTCCTCCTAAATAAAACCTGGGCAAAGTAAAAGTTGCTGTTTCTCTTCTTGTGTGTTTGTGTATTAAGTACAGAATAAAGTCACAGTATTTAACACACTTAATACATCATTGTTAAATGATTATTAATGTTTTTTTTTTTTTTTTAAATAAATAAATAAATAAATAAATAAATAACAGGAACAATAAAAAACAAAAAAGAACCACCACAGTCCAAACTGTGTACACTGAAGTTTATTTTTTTGAACATTACAGTCCTGTGAGACTCACTCGTTATACATTACACGGTAAAAGTACCAGGATGTACCACATCACATCTCTACATCTCACAGTTTGCATTATTTTTTGTTTCATCCTTTATATTATTCATTTATTCATAAGTTACTGGAGTCACACGTCATTTAATACAATAATTTAATATTCAGTAATCATACAGGTCTAAACTAGTCTCTAAAGCAGTGGAAGCACGATTTTCCTTGCACAGAGATACACAGCACACGTAACGATATGGCCATAATAAACAGATTTACACTTAAATAATTTTTTCCATATATTTAGGATGACTAAAATCTCTGAGATTACGTGTGGGAGGGGAAAGGTGAAAAAAATCCAGAGATGATATCGTAATATACCTTGGCTGGGTTGTGTTGACACGTGAGTATACGAACGTTTTGTTAAAACACACGTTTCGGATGGATGAAGGTTCGAGACCGCTTTCTTAAGAACAGACGACTAATGCTGCCTTCAAGTCTTCCTCGGAAATGTCTTTATTACGACGTAGTGCGTGTTTGGACGGTTTTAATAGGACATAAAATGGAAAGAAAGAGTAAAAATCCGAGACTTCCTGTGTTGTAACTTCTACACTGTGGTGGCGTTCACGTGTGATGATGATGGTGATGATGATACCAATATGACTTAAAGGCAGCATCAGATCTCTATGCATAGAACAGCTATTTCTAGCTAATGTTTGTTAAAGGAATAATCACAGATCAAACAAACATGGAATTTTATCACTTTCGCCCAAACGTGTCTGTTGTCGGAAGTTTGCTTTTTTTTTTAACTTCAAAGCAAATTTTTATCATTTAAAGTTTCCCCCAAGTTCAGAACCAAAGTATATCGTCGGCGGGTCCAGTTTTGACGTTCTTTTATTTTTTTATAGTATTCCTCATACAGTTATCTTCCTAAAGGGGTTGTACTCAATGCTGAGAACAGTTTAATTGGTTCAACTTTTATTGGTATCCCTATAATTCAAAACAAAAACCCTTTATAAATCAATGCGCCATGAGTTGTTTTTGTTTTTGTTTTTTTGGTTTGTTTTTTGTTTTTGTCTCTTTTTTTAATCTGGAGTAACAGCGTTAGTCAGTCAGAACACGAGTGGCTTATTGCTTTTATAAAAACGACACAAAAAATATTCGATAAGTTATGAAACCGATTCTAAGTAACCTTCACAATAAAAAATAAATAAATAATGTAGTCTGTTAATAGTGAGCTTCAACATAAACTAAGATTAGGGCGTAATCGGTTCAAATCTTGCTTGACAGTCTCTCAGCCAATCAGATTTCAGAAAAGAAAAAAAAACAACGTTTTTTTTCCACACTACACTCGGTAAACAGATCTCTACACTGCAGTCTAATACACTAGTATATTCATCAATTTGTCTTTTTTTTTTGTTGTTGTTCTTCTATTTCTAGCTATGTGGAGTTCATGCTATATTCTACAGTATGTCTAAATAGCATAAGAGTTGCACGTATTTCATGCTGCAGCTGCACTGAAGCCTTTAATTTTATTTAATTTGATTTTTTTGACGTTTAAACAGCACGAGAGCGTAAGAATAAAAATCGTTGGATAACCAAAGTTTGTCATGATATACATAATACGTGTCTATATTAATCTCATGGCATATTTCTGAAACCAGTTTAAGAATATATAGAAATGTCTGCATATTTCATACACGGTGAATTTCTTTTAAAAAGTGTAGTCTCGTAATATATTATTTAGCCGAACTAAAAAAAAGCAAACGTCTGACGCCAAAGACGTCGTTTCAGATCGTCATTTCAGAAGTGATTGGAGCGATATTGTACATTTTACACGTGATTTTTCTTTCAATTATTCCTTTAAAACCTGATTTTGACCAAATATCTGATAATAAACCGAACACACGAATTACAACCACGATGATACGTTTGCATAACCGTTTAAGTAAATCGCCAGCAGAGATGCTAATAACGAGAAGCGTGTGAAGGACGTCAGATTTCATGTATATATGTTTACCTTGTTTGTTTTCAGGTCTACGTGGTGTTAAGTTGCGTGAATGATAACCGATCTTAGAAATATTGCACTTTCTATATAGATCCCGCCTCACTAATTTTTCTGCACTCGCTACTTGGATAAATGAAGTGAAATGTCACAAGTGTAAACACACACTGAGAACTTGTGCTACTGACGTGATGTGAAATTAAGAAATTCAAGGAACTTACAATGTTCATGTGCGTTACACAAGAGGTTAAACTTGGAGACGGGGCTCATGGCCGTCACGTCAGTCCAGTGGCTTTAAGAAGACGAAGAAAATCCAGCGGAAAGCAAAGAGACGCCAACGACAACACAAACACTACACGCCTCACAGTACACTGGTGGTGTAGCTGCTCCTCCACTTTGGAACGTACTGTAGAAGAGCATCTGTCCTTTAATGAGGTGGTGTAACCGAGCGGGAGGAAGAGGAGTTACACCTGAAGGGGTTTCCATCTGTTTTTCTCTCCTCCTCTCTTCACTGTGGTGTGTGTGTGTGTGTGAGAGGGAGAGAGAGTTGGGTTGTGCTGGTGGGGTTTGATTCAAGGATTGCTTGATGATGAACATGGGAAGATTTTGAGAGGAAGAGGAAGAAGAGGGGGAAGGGGAAAGAGAAAGCAGAGGGGAAAGGATGGGAGAGAAAGGAGAGGACAAGTGGAGACAAGAGAAAGGGAAACGAAAGAGAAGGGTGGAAAGAAAGAAAACGGAAAAAGAGAGAGGGAAGGAGAGCAATAAAATGAGAGAAAAAGGGAAACAGGATGGATAGAGAGAGAAAAATAATGTACTTTAAAAGGCATGGGAGGAAGAAGAAAGAGACCATGAAGAACAGAAAGAATGGAGAGAAAGAGTAGGAAGAAGAAGAAACAGAGAAGATAAAAAAAAGAATAAAAGGGGGAAGAAAGGTCAGGAAGGAAGAAGAGAATAACCAAAATTAAGACAAAATAAAAGAGAAGTACAAAGTAAATGAATATACAGACAATTGTGTAACTGATTAAAGAAAGAGAAGTAAGAGAAATGATAGAGCATGTTGAGGGAGAGAGGAAGGAAAAAAAGGAGAAAAGAAAATGAAGGAAAAGAAGTAGGATTAGAGGATAAAAAGAGCAGATGAAAAAAAGGATGGTGTAGTTAGGAGTCAGATGAAGGAAGGGGGCTCTCGGGGCTGCCCCTGCTCGGCCGGCTGAGCAGTGCAAGGAGAAAAAAGAGAAAAAAGAAGAGTAAATATTGAAAGAATTATTAGAGCAGAAGTTAGTAACATGGCGTCCCTAAAGTCAGCAAGGCTGGAAGGCAGGAGTCTCGGATTCTTATTAGAATGCCAACCAAGAATGTGTAAAATGTGGCTGATTAAAATCTGGTCCTCAAATCAGAACCATTGTAAAGTTTCTTTTCATTCAGTTTAGCGAGGTGTCAACTTCCTGCCTGTGACTTCAGGGAGCACTGCTCGAGAAACAGAGGGAAAAAAAGACAAGTAAAGTAACAGCTCAAACATGTAATAGATGCAGTTATACTCATTACTCCAGTCATCACCTTGGAGTGATAATGCATCTGCTTCGGAAAAGATCTTTCATTCACCAAAAAGGAAAAAAATCACAACCCGGAAGTCAGGGATTGTTGGAAAGTCATGAAGGAGGAGGAAATATAGAGAGGAATGTTAATGACATAAAATGGGTGTAGGTTACTCTGTGTAGGTTGTGTGTGTGTGTGTGTGTGTGTGTGTGTGTGTGTGTGTGTGTGTGTGTGTTAATGCTGAAGTGAATCTGAAGGCGAAGGAGATGAAGGGGATCTGGGCAGCCTGGATTTCTATCCCTTAAGGTCTGGTGGGAGGAGCTAATCGTCTCGAGGGAGGAGTCTGTGGATCACATGGTTCGGGTGGGTGAGGGCGGGGGTCGCCGGCTGCCATGGAAACACACACAGGAAGAACACACAGATGAGAGAGAAGACAGGGATGAAACACACATACACACACATGGTAACATGTACACATGTGGGTTATTTGAGACTTTACACACAACAAATTCACATCATAACAAAAGAGACGATGCGGAGGTTGAGTAGCGGAGAATCACAATGAACCCTCAGAGCAGTTATTAGACGTTCAACAACTCCAGAGTCATTTACAGAAACCGAGGTTCTGTAAAATTCAGATTTAAAAAAGTCTGAAAGTCTGAGTCGACTAGCAACTGATGTTTTATATTTTCAAAGAATCTAATAAAAAAAAACAACAACAAACACATCTTCGAGTGAAAGGCAGTGTTTAGTTTTATTTTGCACTATAGACTTCCTACAAAAAGTAGGAAAAAAGAGAAAGAAAAGAAAAATAAGGAAGAAAAGTTAAGATAGCAGAAAGGGAAAGGAAGAAGAAAAAGAAACAAGAAGTGATGGATGAGGAGAGAAAAGTATATAAAGGATGAGAGAGTTAAGATAAGAATGAAAAAGTGAACAATTTCAAATAGTACTTGCTACAATATAATTTTTTATTAATATTTAATATTTCTTTCAATAAAACTTTTTTTTTAATAATGATCTTATAATACTATATAAAATATTATTTCTTAATCCGTATGTTAATAAAGAGCATAACATTTTAGATTCATATTAAAAAATAACTATTTTACTAAGTGACCCTGAATTAAAAAGGTTTGAGCTGCTGATCGACTATAAACAGATTGTAGTGGAATCAGACTTTCGGACCTGACTACATACATGGAGTTGTGTACACATGATGGACCCAAAATGTAGACCTTCGTAATGTTTCATGCCACACTGAACAGCAAGCAGTTTACGGTAAATCACAGGACGTGTCGCTCTGAAAAGACGTCATTGAATGTCTGATCGAATGTCTGATTACATGTAACAGAGCGAACATTCGGTCACCAAACCGTAGATGAGAGTGGAGCTAGAGCTGGGCGATATGGAAAAAAAGAAGAGTGTAATAAATATTCAAAAAAGGATCAACACATGATAACAGATATTCTAACACTTACGGTATTGTTATTTACATTACATTTACAGCATTTAGCGGATGCTCTTATCCAGAGAGACTTACATTATCTAATTTTTTTATACAGCTGAGCAATTCAGGGTTGAGGGTCTTGCTCAGGGGCCCAACAGTGGCAGCTTGGTGGACCTGTGAGCAAACTCACAACCTTGCGATTGGTAGCCCAACACCTTAAACACTAGGCTACCACAGGCCCACGGTTATTTGTCAAGTATTGTTAATCTTTCCTCGTACCAAACCTTTTGTTAGTTTGTTTACACTTATTGTTTTCGTGTGCATGACCTTACCCTATTTATTCCTTGTTTTTCTTCTCTATGTTTTAGCCCTTGTCGAATTTGGCTGCCTTGCTGTCTGTATAACTTCTGCCTGTTTTCCCCGTTGCTGATTTTTGCCTGAGGTTTTGCATTATACTGCCCTGATTTTCATTAAACACGTTGTTCCACACACGGATCCACACACTTATTTACATTTACATCATTTGGCAGACACCCTTATCCAGAGCAACTTATCTCATTTTTATACAGCTGAGCAATTGGGGGTTAAGGGCCTTGCTCAGGGGCCCAACAGTGGAAGCTAGGTGGTCCTGGGATCGAACTCACAACCTTCCGATTTTTAGTCCAACACCTTAACCACTAGGCTGTCACATGCCCCCACTTACAGTAGGAAGTCCTAGTGAATAGATTATATTTTTTCTGGGCCAGAAAATAGCTCCACACCTCAGATTTGCGCTGCACCACACACTTATTTAACTGACAATCCATCACAAATCCTAGGCAGCTTTAATAGCGAATGGTTGTGATGAAGAATTATTTTAATAGCATTAAATTTGATTACAACGGTGCTGTCTGTAAATTTCAGATTTAATTGTATTAATATGCTGCATCGACACAGATTCTGTCAAATATTTAGACACATTATCTATCTAGTGTCTAAATATAAATCTATAACACTGGCACTTTTTTTTCCCAAAAGGTAAATAATTAGGTATTGCTAGCGAGCTTATTGCTAGTTCACAAGCTTTTAGTGGCGCTACAACCTACAACTGAGCTGGAAGACACCAAGTTTAAAATCAATTTTCATATATATATATATATATATTTAATTTATCGACATATTGCTCTAATTGATTGCTAGTGAAGAGCAATTGAGAATTGAGAAAGAAAGAGAGAGAGAGAGTGAGAGAGAGAGAGAGATTTTAAAAATTTTATCGCCCAGCTTTATGTGATGTCATTATATGACAAACAACAACCAACAAACGACCAACAGAAAGCATCCGACACTCAGCAAGCCTCATTTCCACGGTTCAGGTCTTAGGGAACCGTGCTATGACACATCAGTGAAATGTATCAGTATTTGTACTGAAACTGTGAGTTGACGTGCTGTTTAACTTCACGATGAAATAAAAATAAAAATCAGTTAAGATAAATGACATGAACGAAAGGTGCTATCCTTGTTCTGCTTGAATGAAGTGGAAAAAACAAACCTTAAAAAAAGTGTTAACAGACCACACATACTGTACACACACACACACACACACCAGCTCACACACACACACAGTGTGCACCGTACGTGAGCCTGACAGGCACATTGGCCTATCTCAAATATGTTCTGAGACCTCTGAGGTGAGCTATAAGGCATTCGCATAATACGCATTGTGTCGATATAGATCAGGGCTTGTATTCATCAACATTCTTAGTGCAAAGAATTTTTCCTAGTGAGGAAATTCTAAGAAAATTCTTAAAAATGTGGCCGTTTCTTCTTAGAATTAAAGAGAAGATCCTATTAAAGATAAAAGTCTTAAGCATCTTAACCCTTAAAAGCTGCTCATAAGGTTAAAAAATATTAGGAGTAGTGAGAAGGACATTTAGGAGCTTAAGAGTTTTTTCTTCTATCAGAGGAGAAAAAAGAGTGAAAGGTGAAGAGGGAGAAGAAATGTATACTTAATAATATATATTTTTTTATATTTAAATATTTATGTAATGTTTGTATATTTAATAATGATAGTGAGTTAAGAAGATTGTAAATATTAGATCGTTTAGGGATTATTTCTGTGACCGATCATATCATATTAGAGATCTCTGACACAGCACAGAAATTACAGAAATATATATTAAACAGAGAAACAGAGCTGAAATGGCAGAATTTGGCGCTATGACATTTCTGCATTGTGTCAGAGTTGTTTACATGTTTACATTTACATTACATTTAGAACATACAGATGTTAGAACATCTCTAACATGATCGGTCACGAACGTAACCCCTACATGATATAGACTCAAATATCTTAACATAGAGACAAAGTGAAGGTTTATAATAGACCAAATTTTAAAAGCGCTCCTATTTTTTATTAGACAACCAATCACAGTCTTCAAAAGAATTGGCTTGGCGAACCTGGGATTTGAGCTCATGACCTTCCTATCAGTGGTCCAACACCTTAACCACTAGGGTACCTCATGTGTGTTACTAAACATTTCTCAGAGACCCTGTCAGGCTGGCTGGCAGGTTTGCGTTACCAGTCACTAACTAGCGTTACCAGTTGCTAGCTTATAGGTTTGTGTTACCAGTCGCTAGCTAAAAGGACTGTGTTACCAGTTACTAGCTAGCATGTTTGTGTTACCGGTCGCTAGCCAGCAGGCTTGTGTTACCAGTCACTAGCCAGCAGGCTTGTGTTACCAGTCACTAGCTAGCAGGTTTGGGTTACCAGTTGCTAGATTTTAGGTTTGTGTTACCAGTCATTAGCTTTCAGGTTTGTGTTAGCAGTCACTAGCTAACAGTTAGCTGTCAGGTTTCTGTTAACAGTAAATAATATGAATTAAAAATACTTTTGGTAGCTAGTTACCAATAATCCTCTACCTACAAACACTTTTTAGTTGTGTATTTAAAAATATTTAACACTTCAGAATTGTTATCATTTTAATCAGCTCATTTAAAAAAATGAGACTAACTTATATTACAGGCTAATTTTTGCTAGATTTGTTTATGCTATCAGACTGGCTTTTCTTCCGGACAGTCCTTCAGACACATTACTCTTGAGTTAAAAATGTGAAGCACTCTCTTATGTTTATGTTTGTGTGTGTGTGTGTGTGTGTGTGTGTGTGTGTGTGTGTGTGTGTGTGTGTGTGTGTGCGTGTGTGTGTGTGTGTGTGTGTGTATATATGTGTGTGTGTCAAGAATGTTTAGTGAGTTCTCAGAGGCAGATGGCCATGCAGCGAGCAAGGAAGAAGTTTAAGCAAAGATGCTGTGGAGATGGGGACCGAGTACCGTACACATACCCGAAGCGCTGGTCCGCTCACTGGTCACTGATTGTAATTCTGTAAAGAGTAATCATAATGAACACGTAGGGTTGAGGTGGAGTGAAGGAGAGAAATGTGGAGGAGACAGGGAGAGGGTCGATATGTGCAAGAAACACGCTTTATATGTAGGAGACATTAGCACTGCTTTGTGCTCAGCTAATAACAGAGTGAAGTGCCAAACCTCAGAGGTCACGGCAAGCGAAACTGATCTAACGGCACAAAAACACAAAGTTTATTGTAGATATTTTGCACCAGTTTATCGATCATTTCAAAGGACAGCACTGTTAGCATTTTGGGTTAGAAATGGAGGTCAGTGATATTTATGTCCCTTGAAATATAAGACAATATTACAAATATGTATAGTTATTTAAACGGTAAATATTTTAAATATAGACAAAATATAAGGGACGTCTTCTACTCCAGAGTGATTTATTATAGTTAGTAGCAAACGGTGAACTTGTTTTCCAAGGTTTTAACAGTGAACTAATGCTTAATATTCTCCATTATTATAAAGAAACTTATTAGTTTTGGATTAAAAAGTGTCAAGGTTGAAGCCTCTTTAATTCACTTTCTGCTACAGATGATAAGAAACTGTTAAAGAGCCAAGGAAGTGGTGAGCTTATTTAAATCTGACTTATTTTTACAATAACTGTAGACCATTTCATATGACTACAGATTTTGTGAACACTAATACGTTTAAAGCACTTATTAATATAGGAAAGAACGACGGCAAACATACTTTATCAGTACACAGTATTAGTCCCATGACAACAAGAGGTACTTAAAACTCTGAAACATTTATTTCATGGGCACTTATCATAGCTATTGTTAAAGATTGTGTGTGTGTGTGTGTGTGTGTGTGTGTGTGTGTGTGTGTGTGTGTGTGTGTGTGTTTATGTCACAAATCACACAAATTGCCCAATTAGAAGTGCACATGTAAACTGCTGAGGAAGCAAATGTCATAAATTCTCACTCATTCACTTGCTCCCTAACTCTGGCTGCTGTTAATGTGTTGTTTGTGTGTGTGTTTGCGTGTGTGTGTGTTTGTGTGTGTGTGTGTGTGTGTGCACTCGGGTATCTGTGTTTTATGTGTTCATTCACACACGCATTCATACTCGACATGTCGATTACACCAGACGTCAAATGGCTTGAACGTTTGAACGATAACAATTATCCAACTGAAAACAAATCTAAATTTGTTAAGTGAATGATTAGAGCATGAATGTAGAATGTTTTACAGAAGCTTGTTAGTCTGTTAGTGAGTCTTTATCGTTTAAACGTTAAAACAAAAAATGGTGACTGATGAATATCCCTGATCATCACTCACCCACACTGCTGCGCTCAGAGATGTCTCACACTCCTCGGCTGAGAGCAAATGGATTTTCTCATTAGGCACGAATGCATACACTAATAAGCAACCAACTTCGAACCTCTTGACAGCATCTAAGCAAATATTTAAAATGCTACAGCTTGACTCTCTCACCTGGGGACGCTAGGTGGGGCCCGGTTAGGCCGGGAGGGCACCTGAGGGGGCTGGGCTCCGAACGGGTCTGGAGATGCCCCGGGGCGAGACGGCAAAGGAGGCCCACCAGCAGCAGGAGGGCCTGGTGCGGAGCCACGAGAACCAGGGCGTCCTGGGGGTCCTGGAGGAGGAGCTCGTCTCTGAGGGGTGGGACTGGTAGCTGGAGACCTACAGGTGAAATCACAACTGCATTCAAATAGTGGCATGATCACATTCTAGGAAAATTAAATAAAATTTTACGTTCCATGAAAATAAGACTCTGAGCTGTTGATCCACTACTATACAGCTGCACTACTGTCAGGGCTTCAGTTCTAGTTAATTAATCAACACCTTCTGACCAATTAGAATCATGAATTCAACAGCACTGGGGTATAAAGCAAGATCAATTCTTACATCACACCACTAACTACCTGTAAGTGTTGAAGCTACATTTAGACTTTTCAGAAAATGAAAACAATATTTCTTAATGACAATCAGTTCTAACCCTACATATTATTTTCATTATATAATTAGTTAAATGTTTTTTTTTTTAATTATTTTTTCTCACTTTCAAAAATACATACAGCTGATAATATACTTTAACGATGAATAAGTTGGAGGTTAGGAATTAGGAAGCCACTTTGCAAACAGACGCAGTATCCGTTTTCTAACAGCAGGTGGAGCCACTGCATTATTCATAGTAACGAAGAGCGACAACAATGGGAAGCTGTTACACCAAAACAATTAATTCCTGTTATCTGTTATCCATCCACATTTTAATGAGTCAAATTTTCTTTCTCTCATTTTCTTACCTTCCTCCAGAGCCAATGCGCTGCACCTGTAACCATGAGTCATCGACGGGTGGAGGCAGAGACGTAGACACTGTGGTGGTGCTGATGTCTCCAATAATGCTGAGGGCTTCTTTGAGGGCGTGATACATGCGCAGCATTTCATCCCGATGCTGAGCCTGCTCGGCTGACTCCTCCATCAAAGTGTTCTGATCGCCACAGGAATAAAGCTGAGCCAGCAACTCGGCATTAATGAACTCCTTTGTCTGAGAGTGACAGAGAGAGAACGAGAGAGAGAGAGAGAGAGAGAGAGAGAGATATGATGATGCTTATCTTGTCACTTCATTCAGGATTATTGTTGCATCTTTATAATATACATTTATATTTATTTACTTTAATAGACGATAAATCATCATAGACCTGATATTTTCTATGCCTCGACTTGGAAAGAGTTTGACTCCTAACCCTAAGGTTGTGAGTTTGAGTACCCCAGCCCCTATCCCCACCCCGCTCCGGGTGTGTGTTCACGGTGTGTGTGTGCTGTGTGTGTGTGCACTTTGGATGGGTTAAATGCGAGAACGAATTATGAGTATGGGTCACCGTACTCAGCCGTATGTCACGTCACGTCACTTTTTCAAAAGATGCTCAAGCGAAGTCATAAAATGTGTGATTCAATATTTTCAGCACTGTTTATTATATATTAAAGTCCACAGAAAGGAAACAGGGACGACTTTTAGAGGGAACGTCTACGGCCTTGAAGTTTGCTCTCGTTCCTTGCGGCACGTTTGTGAAAGACGTGTATTCTTATTAGAGATGATGACAGGCCCCTGGGAGACAAAACTCTAGCCGTATGAGCGATAAAAGCAACAGCTTATTAAAAAAAAAACAGTGGAGCACAAAAACATAGTTATACTTCTTGTTTTTGAAGTAAACTTATGAATAAGGGCAGGATCTGCAGATTCCCTCAGTGATTTCGAGGATGTATCACAGCCTTAAAGCAAAATTCCAGAAATTCTTAAAAAAAGGGCAGAAAGTAGTGTTTTTCCAAATTCAGTGTTTGGATCATTGACTAATTGGAGTCGCTGGAAGAGTTTACTGTGTATATTTGTCTGTGAGCTCATAAAGTGACTCACATTTTCAACAGACTTTAAAATCCAGCACACAGCTGACTGGATAACAGAGTAACACAATACTTGGTCAGATGCAGTTTAAAGGATGAGCTCCGCTTTCTTTCTTTCACTGGAACTCACATTAATGATCATGAGGTGCATGATGGTCT
>NC_062543.1:2570392-2652892 GCF_022655615.1 Tachysurus fulvidraco | reverse complement strand
TAGTTACTGTACGGACGACAGTCCGAACAGAGAATTTAACCGTTTGTTATTTCATTTGTTTCACTGCTTGTTGAACAATAAAAGGTTAATAACACACACACAAAAAAAGACTCTTTATAATAGAGCGTCTGTGCTGAAGCGAGTGAGTTTTTTCCTCCGTTCACTCCTCGAGACCGCAGTCATCTCAGTGACATCCGCATGGCCGTGACTCCAACCTCTGCGACTGAGTCTCCTATAAAAAGCATGTGAACATTCTGAAGCCTTTAATAACAGGGCAACGGCTTGTTAACGATGCAGGAGGTTTCCTGAAAAATAGACGCCTCGATCCGTAGTTTTTTTTCCTGTCTTTTTTTCTTTCAGCTCACATTGTTTAGAGAAAATGCACAAGAACGACCAGCAACCGCGGTGCTTTAAGTTCAGCCTCGGATTTAAAGCATATCAAAGCAGGAGAGTCGGGATCGGCTAATGCGCCTGTAAACTGGAGGAAAATGAAAGGGTCGGAGTTTAGGAGCTGTTTTATAGTCAGGCTTGTATACATGTATAACTGAGGCCAGTTTTAAGGAGAGAGTCAGCTGACACGTACAAAGAGAAAAGTTTCTTTTCCTGTGCATTTCCTTCCTTCCTTCATTTTCTGCCTTTATTTCCTCCCTTCCTTCCTTCCTGAATTTATTTCCTTCCTTTTCGCATTTATTTTCTTTCTGAATTTATTTCCTTAAATTTTGCATTTATTTCCTTCCTGAATTTATTTCCTTCCTTTTCACATTTATTTCCTTTCTGAATTTATTTCCTTCCTTTTTGCATTTATTTCCTTTCTGAATTTATTTCCTTCCTTTTTGCATTTATTTCCTTTCTGAATGTATTTCCTTCCTTTTTTCATTTACCCCCCCCCCCCAACCCACTGTCCTCAATCCAATCACATCATGGAGACAGAAAATTACAACAAAGTTCTAGATAGTTTAAGACTTTCGTTACTTGTTAGTTACATTAGCATTACAGTTTCTGTACAACAAGCGCACACACACACACACACGCAAGCACACACACACACACGCAAGCACACACACACACATCAGACGTCTCTGGTTGATCGACTACATTTAGAGTAAATGTGAAAATTTTCTTTCATTTCCTTCAAATTGCTAAAACGGTCTCCAGTCTCGCTTTTTTCTCTCCCTGCTTTCAATTCTCTCGTTTTTCATTCATGGAGCCTGAACATGCATCAGAGAAAGATCATACATCTTGAGGGGGAAAAAAAAAGCACACTTGTTTATCTCATCAGCCATGATTTGAAACTCCAGATGCTCCTTCTTCGTTCTGTTCGCTTGTGATACGCAGAAAGCGGTTTTAAACTGTGTGTGTGTGTGAGATACGTTTTCAGTGTCATAGTCTTTTGGACCATGTCTCTACTTTCAGTGTCATAGTCTTTTGGACTAAGTCTCTACTTTCAGTGTCATAGTCTTTTGGACCATGTCTCTACTTTCAGTGTCATAGTCTTTTGGACCATGTCTCTACTTTCAGTGTCATAGTCTTTTGGACCATGTCTCTACTTTCAGTGTCATAGTCTTTTGGACCATGTCTCTACTTTCAGTGTCATAGTCTTTTGGACCACGTCTCTACTTTCAGTGTCATAGTCTTTTGGACAATGTCTCTACTTTCAGTGTCATAGTCTTTTGGACTAAGTCTCTACTTTCAGTTTCATAGTCTTTTGGACTACGTGTCTACTTTCAGTGTCATAGTCTTTTGGACTACGTCTCTACTTTCAGTGTCATAGTCTTTTGGACAATGTCTCTACTTTCAGTGTCATAGTCTTTTGGACCACGTCTCTACTTTCAGTGTCATAGTCTTTTGGACTAGGTCTCTACTTTCAGTGTCATAGTCTTTTGGACTAAGTCTCTACTTTCAGTGTCATAGTCTTTTGGACCAAGTCTCTACTTTCAGTGTCATAGTCTTTTGGACCATGTCTCTACTTTCAGTGTCATAGTCTTTTGGACCACGTCTCTACTTTCAGTGTCATAGTCTTTTGGACAATGTCTCTACTTTCAGTGTCATAGTCTTTTGGACTAAGTCTCTACTTTCAGTGTCATAGTCTTTTGGACCACGTCTCTACTTTCAGTGTCATAGTCTTTTGGACTAAGTCTCTACTTTCAGTGTCATAGTCTTTTGGACCACGTCTCTACTTTCAGTGTCATAGTCTTTTGGACAATGTCTCTACTTTCAGTGTCATAGTCTTTTGGACTAAGTCTCTACTTTCAGTGTCATAGTCTTTTGGACCATGTCTCTACTTTCAGTGTCATAGTCTTTTGGACCACGTCTCTACTTTCAGTGTCATAGTCTTTTGGACAATGTCTCTACTTTCAGTGTCATAGTCTTTTGGACTAAGTCTCTACTTTCAATTTCATAGTCTTTTGGACTACGTCTCTACTTTCAGTGTCATAGTCTTTTGGACAATGTCTCTACTTTCAGTGTCATAGTCTTTTGGACCACGTCTCTACTTTCAGTGTCATAGTCTTTTGGACCATGTCTCTACTTTCAGTGTCATAGTCTTTTGGACCATGTCTCTACTTTCAGTGTCATAGTCTTTTGGACCATGTCTCTACTTTCAGTGTCATAGTCTTTTGGACCATGTCTCTACTTTCAGTGTCATAGTCTTTTGGACCATGTCTCGTTGTCCTGCTGGAAGGTGAACCTCTGCCCCAAGATTGCCCTGTATTTGGCTCCATCCACTTTCCAGTTTTCTTGTTCGTGCTGAATAAAAGCATCCCCACAACATGACGCTGCCACCACCATGTTTCACGGTGGGGATGTTGTGTTCAGGTGTGTTCGATGTGCTTTTAGATTTCCGCCACACATACAGTAGCATTTTGAATTTAGGTCAAAGAGTTACATTTTTGGTCTCATCTGACCAGAGCTCCTTCTTCCACATGTCTGCTGTGTCGCCTACAAGACTTATGGCTTTCTTCTTATGCCACTCTTCCATAAAGGCCAGATTTGTAAAGTGCACGACTACTTTTTCTCCCACCTGAGCTGTGGATCTCTGCAGCTCCTTCAGAGTTACCATGGGCCTCTTGGCTACTTCTCTGATTAATGCTCTCCTTGCCTGCCTGTCAGTTTAAGTGGACGTCCATGTCTTGGTGGTGGGTTTGCAGTCGTGCCAAGCTCTTTCCATTTTCAGATGATGGATTGTACAAAGCTCTGTGAGATGTTCAAGGCTCGGGACATTGTTTTATAACCTAACCCTGCTTTAAACGTCTCCACAACTTTATCCCTGACCTGTCTGGTGTGTTCCTTGGTCTTCACGATGCTGTCTGTTCACTAATGTTCTCTAACAAACCTCTGAGGGCTTCACAGAACAGCTGTATTTATACTGAGATTAAATTACACACAGGTGGACTTTATTTACTAGTTAGGTGACTTCTGAAGGCAATTGGTTCCACTTCACAATTATGTGCCACTTTGTGTTGGTCTATCAAATAAAATCCCAATCAAATACATTTTTGTTTGTGGTTGTAATGTGACAAAATGTGGAACAGGTCAGTGGGTATGAATAATTTTGCAAGGTACTGTATGTACCTATACAGCACACATACACACACACACACACACACACACACACACAATGCACAGCAACAGGCTGGATTGTGTTTTTTTCCTTATCTTTCTCTCCAGCTCGTTGAAATTCACAAGCCTCACAGCTCTCTAGAGATTTCTCTCAGCCCTGACTCTTTTCTCTCGTAACTGTGAAATTGATTCGAACCACATGGCGATTTTTATTACGCTATACAGTACACGTACAGTACTCATTATTAACATCACTCCACCGAGGTGTGGCGCGAGCCGAGCCGAGCCAAGCGCAACACGACTTTATCGAACAAATGTCTGTTAAAAAAAAAATAAAAAAATTAAAAAAATGCGGAAATATAGTCGGTACGTACACAGCGTCTTCCATCCGTCCGCCGCCTTTTTACATCTCTTTCATTCCCTATCTCTTTATCGTCTCTCCCTCCCCTCCTCCTCCTCCTCATCCGTCTCTCGCTCTCTTTCTCTTGGCTTCACTGTGAAAAGTGCGAGACTGCTGACCCAGCTCCCAGAGGAAGCCGTTTCTGAAGCGTTCAGGTTCTAGAGGAGAAATCGTAGCTAAAACAAACACCGTCACCTCTCAGAAATTGGGTCGAAATGCCGCCCATCTCGCTGGCTTTTTTCCGAGTCAGTCGCTCTGCCCTGGTTAAACTAATACTTTTCGACTATATAAAATGCAGTGCAAAAGTTTGTGTACCCTTGAAATGAAAAAATGGAAAAGGACACAAAAGGAACAATGAGACATTTCTGGTTTCACTGACATTCCTGTTTCTCACATTATTGCAAACCACAAAAATGCTCAGAATAAAAAAAAAAAAAATTTTTTTAAAAAGTCTCCTTTTCTCAGAGAATGCGTGCATATTCTCATATAACGTCTGCTTGACGACTTCCTGACCAGAGAGCAATGAGATAATCTTTTGTTTCTTTTTACTATCCTAATTTAATGTTTTAGATTTCATTTGAACTGCTCGGACGTTTTTGGTGATCGATCACCAAATGCCGTTAAAAATGAAAATGCTGTTTTTCTACTCAGAAATCATGACGTGCAAAACTTTTCCACTCTGTTTTATGTTTATTAATGGAAATGATTTGTCTAGAGGTTGATCTTGATTTTTTAAAAAAAAAAAAAAAGGAATAAGAATGAAGAGGAAAGTAGGACAAAGGGGAGAGATGTAAAAAAAAAAAAGGAGAAGAAATGAAAAGCGTGCATTATGGTTTGATAGAGAAACAGACGTGAAAACCCTTTCCAGGATGCATCCCAAACCTGAAGTCTGGCTGATGTAGCCACATCAGAGCGCTGAGAGATCGCTAACTAATGCGTGCGCTACATCTGCTCTAGATTTTACTCCCGCTACTCAAACTGCTATCTGTACTTTCTGCTGGTGGGGGTACTGGACCTGGTAGTGGGATTGTGTGGAGCGCTCCACGACCAGCATAAAGGCCTCTTTATTCGCTCTGGACAGGGAAAGGAAATCAGCTTCAGCAGAAAAAACACAGCAGTCCGAGCAAAGCGGCCACAGGGCTGCACATCTGGAGTTATTACAACCCTGCCTCCTCGCCAAGAAACTCCGACATTCCTCCAGCAGCTACAAAGCCATGGAGCCTCAAGAGTCATCCACTCCGACTCCCACACATGCACACGGGCTGACACACACCCCAACCACCCTCCCTCCCTCTCACACACACACACACACACACACACACACACACACACACACACACACACACACACACACACACAGACTGACGTTCTCCCCCTAAAATATCGGACCGGACCAACCAATCCATTTCTCTCCCCCCCTTTTACAATTACACAAGACGCATGCAGCAAATTAATGCGATTCACTTCCTGTTGACCTTTGACCCACCACTTCCTGCTGCGTCCCCAAAAAAGCGGGAGGGGGGAAAAAAGCCAGACAGAGGACGGGGGTAAGCAAAAAAAAAAAAAGAAAGAAAGAAAGAAAAAAGTTAGCTCCTCCTTTTTCTCCTCCATCTCCCTCTTTCCTTCTCTCTCACTGGGAAAGTTAACTGCACTCTGCCACGTCAAGCTTACGAGTTGCCGCTGTGCCACCCGGTAGGAACGAGACGATGCGCTCTGTTCTCTGTCTTCTTTCCAAATCAGAACGCATCGATGCCGCGTTTTCAAGGGAAAATCTCAGGAATTCAATGCTGGGACCAACCTCAAGGCCTGGAGACAGACCCAAACTTGTATAACTTGTATAATTCCTAACTTTTACGGCCTGGCGGTCTGACTTCAAGTGGCACCGGCTGAAACGTCTCAGTCTGACTGGAGAGGGGAAGACGCACAGGAAGGGACGGGGATGGGTGAAGCGTGAAGAGAAACATCTGTGCTGAATCCAGACAGTGTTGCACTCAATAAGGTAAAGTATTGTTCAAGCGATGCGGACGTTTTCTCTAAACGTTTAGAACTGAAAATGGAATTAAAAAAAAAAAGTCAAAATATATGCTGATCTTTATCTTTATCCATATCGACACTTTTCTGAATATTAAAAAAAAAAAAAGAGTTTAATGAAATCGTATATCTTCTGGGAGTTCATCTCTTCTGTCGAATTTCTTTCCAGAGTCCTGAGAGGAGGGAAATCCCGGAGCGTTTGGAACGAGTGAGTGAGTGTTTCATGCAGGCGATGCATCTGTTCATTTTTGTCATTTTACTCTATACACGATGCCGGGATGGAGACGGGGGTCAACGAGGGCACGTCTCCAAGTCGAGCATGCGGCTAGGCAAATCTTTTAAAGCTAAATCTGCATGCGGACCGGCATCAGATCAGATCTAAAATGACAGATTAAGGAAACGTTATTGCTTTTAGGTACTTTTATTAGTTTGAGGAACATTTTAGGGGCTTTCAAGATGTAACCTGAGAATGTGTTGCACTCCACAGGAGGCAGGACTGAGCGCCGAAAGCAGCACTTCACCACCAAGAGCCACGGATTCTCACTTAAATGGTAACACACACAGATTTCTATAATCTCTGGACAAACCAGACGTCCTGCATGCGAGCGATCGTGAGTGTGCGTGTGTGCAAATGGGAACTGAATGCAGCAAGAAAGCTGAAACAGAGAGGACATTGACCTGTCCCGCCTGCCCAGTGTTCAGACTACCTGTTCAGGAAGTAGCGGTTGTACAGTAGTCTGCACATTGGTTAGGCTGGGTGGGGAAGCGCGAGAGTCGGCCTTCGTCATCACTGACGACGCAAACCTTCCTCCAATCCGCAACTTCTGTATATGTTCTGTATAATTTTTAAATAAAATCCATCAGATTCCACTTGAAATGTGTGTTTCTTTTTATTTGAAATGAATAAACTTATCATCTTACCCTCCTCATGCAGTGACAGCGTCCCTGTTACTCTACTGGAGAGGAAAGAGTTAATAATCCTCCAGACATGATTAAGGCACTAAACTCAGTTTATCACTCGCAGGAGTGACACAGCATGACTTGGCAACCCATAAAAAAAATCCCACAGCCATATAAACAATCATTTATATTTAGATGTGACTTAAAAGTAAGTGACCCAACCCAAAAGCCAGCAAAAAAAAGTAAAAAAGAAAAGAAATGAAAAGAAATATTTGTTGGTACAAGAAAAGGTAAGCTCAAAACTCTCCATCACTAAACACAGACAGAGAGAGAGAGAGAGAGAGAGAGAGAGAGAGAGAGAGAGAGCATAACAACAAACAGAGCTGATGAACTAGCTTCGGTCGAAAGCTTTGATGAACTGAATGTTGGTGATGACTGCTTTACATCTGCTCATGAAGATGTGCCAGATTCAATAAAAATGCCTGCTCTTACACACACACACACACACACACACACACACACACACACGCACGCACACACACAAACACACCGTTTTCAATTGGTGCTTGTGAGGTATCCCAAGCTAAGTGAATCATCTGAGGTTACAATTTACAATGACCAGTCTAAGTGTGTGTGTGTGTGTGTGTGTGTGTGTGTGTGTGTGTGTGTGTGTGTGTGTGTGTGTGTGTGTGTGCATTTAAGAACACATTCTGATATAAGGTTGGTGTCCATAAGGTAATATTCTAAGAAAACACTAAAAAAAAAGGTTAGCAAGGTTTAAGTAAGATTTTGTGTGTGTGTGTGTGTGTGTGTGTGTGTGTGTGTGTGTGTGTGTGTGTGTGTGTGGTGTGTGTGTGTGTTGTGTGTGCTGGAAGCTGTAAAAAACTAGCCTTTAAAAATGCCTCCTTGACAAAGCCGAATAAAGTTGATAAACCTTATGTGCACATTTTTGGCGGCCAGAAAGTCTCTGTGGGCATGTGTGTGTGTGTGTGTGTGTGTGTGTGTGCGTGTGTGTGTGTGTGTGTGCGTGTGTGTGTGCGTGTGTGTGTGTGTGTGTGTGTGTGAATGTATTTAGCTATTTAGCTCATTGAGGGGACAAAATGTCCCAGTGATTATAGCTATAGACAGAAAAGAAAAAAAGTAAATTAAAAAATACTAAAATAAATAAAAAATAAATAAAATGAAAATGCATAAATATATAAATAAATAAATAACTAGAAGTACCTTTTGGTTAGTGATAAAAATACATAATATATTTTTTTTTATTTGCTGGTCCCAAAATTTATCATCACGCCAAAATCAATCTTAGGCTTTTTTTTTTTTTTTTAACTTTTTATTTAAATTTATTTTAAACCATATTGTATATTTGTTTACCTACAATAAGTCAGATGTTAATAGAACGACCCTACACAGGCGGTAATACAAGTGTGTGTGTGTGTGTGTGTGTGTGTGTGTGTGTGTGTGTGTGTGTGTGCGTGTGAGATAAATGGAGGGGGGTTCAGTGAAAGTGAAATGAGAGGGGATCGTGTTGGCTCGTGCATTTAGACTTTTCTTCATTCATGTCTGCACAGTTTTTGCGAGGCTTTGGGGAACGCTGGGTTCGCTTGATTCAAAGCATGTCTGGTAATAGAAACCAGACCACAACCACCAACCCCACTCACCTCCCCTCTCTACCCCCCATTTACCCCACAGCACCAAAATCCGGCAAGCAGAAGGGCTATAAAGAGTCTGAGAGCGAGAGAAGTGAACCACAGGGAAGACGAGAGGAGAGTTGTTGAGAAAAAAATAATAAAAATTGGATTAATTCGAGAACTTTTAAATAAATAATGTGTCACATTTCACACTCTCAGAACAGACGAGTTCCTCAGAGGTTCTTTTAGATAATTAAGGATTTTTTTTTTAATCTGCATTAAATGTTTTAGGGAAAGAAAGAAAGAAAGAAAGAAAGAAAGAAAGAAAGAAAGAAAGAAAGAAAGAAAGAAAGAAAGAAAGAAAGAAAGAAAGAAAGAAAGAAAGAAAGTAAGCCTTCCTCCGCCCTCCCCCCTCCCCCCCTTCACTCCCTCCCTCCCTCCCTCCCTCCCTCCTCCCGCCCTCCATCCCTCCCTCCCTCCCTCCATCCTTTCCTCCCCCGTCCCCTCCCTCCTCCCTCCCTCCTTCCCTCCTTCACTCCTTCCTCCCTCCATCCCGAAAGAAAGAAAGAAAGAAAGAAAGAAAGAAAGAAAGAAAGAAAGAAAGAAAGAAAGAAAAACAATTCGAAACAGTTCAATAAAAGAGTCCTGGTACCTAAAATAAATACCTGGTACCTCAACACCAGGGTTAAAAATGTACCTGGTACAATAAAAAAAAATATAGCTAAAATGTACCTGTTACCATAACAACTACCACTGAACCCTAAAGCTCTGGTATCATAAAAAGAACTCTAGACTTATAAAATTAAATATCATAAAACAACAACAAAAAAAACAAAAAACAGTAGCACTAGGATTAATTAGTATTAATTAGTATTAATTCATTATATAAAGTACCATTGAACCTTAAAGAAATACTTGGTACCATAAAAAACACTATAACTAAAATAGTTCCCAATAAAACAAGTTCCTGTTACCTAAATGGAATACCTGGTCCCTTAAAAACACTAGGGTTAAAAAGGTACTATCTGGAACTACAGAAAACTCTAGACTTAAAAAGTACCTGGTATTTTAAAAAACACTTTAAAAAAACACTAGGCTTAAAAAAAGTATCTAGTACCATAAGACACTACAGTTAAAAAAAGGTTCTGGTACCTAAAAGGAATACCTGAAAAAGAGGTAATGCAACAAATATTAATGCAACCTTAATACAAAGCTTCAGAAAGGTTCCTGGTTTGTTCCTCTGAAAAGGAACCATTTCATATGTCAGGTATAAGTTAGACTTCTACTCTCTGTACTCTTCAATCTAAAAGCTTCACAGGATTCAGATTGTTCTCTAATACAAACCCGAAGTTTCTCTTTCACGAAGAGTCACAAGCTGAACCCTCAGAAACCTCAATGATCTAAAGAAGGTTTGAAGAACTCTTGAAGAACCGGAGCTGTGCAACTCACACGCTTACATGTACAGTACACTCTTACATCACAGGTTCCCAAGAGGATTCTGCTGAAATTCGTCTTGGAATCCCGTATGAGATGGTGACTTTTTACTGTACACATGCTTTCCAGAGAACAAATTAAAAAAAAAATTTGCATGCAAAGCTAAAAATCTATAATTAAAAATAAAAAGATTAATTTTAAGCAAAAATAAATAAATAAAATAAAAAATCTGGATGCGGTGTGGCTGAGATGTAGGGAAAGGCTATAAATATTTACTGGGTTTAAACACACACATACAGTACATGCACACACACTTACACACACAGACACACACACACACACACACACACACACACACACACACACACACACACACACACACACAGAGAGCTTCAGTAATATGCTAAAAAACCACACTAAGCCAAAAGAACTCTAACTACACATTCATTACGGATCTTACGGTCGGGAGAAAATAAAGTTCATGTGAGAAAGCCGCCACAGATTTGTTAGGAACAACCGACGAGTTTCCGCTATAGCCGTTATAACCTCGGATGCCATTTAAAAAAAAACGGAAAAATAAAGAAACAAATCTAAAGAACTGACACGACTCGGGATGTTGTTTATTATTTAGACAAAGAGCAATGGGTTTAGTAAATCGCCTCGGCACGGGACTTGACCTTAGTTACCCGTGTGCCACCCAAGAAAAGCAAACACGCCTGCACAGAGTGTGTGTCTAGAGAGTGTCTCTCTCTCTCTCTCTCTCTCTCTCTCTCTCTCTCACACACACACACACACACACACACACACACACACACACACACACACACACACACACACACACACAAACACACACACAAACACACACACCAGGCCTGGACAAATGTAGTGGAAATGGAAGTCAGTTCTCATTATTGTCATTGACAAAGTGCTGCTATACCTGCAAGTTTAAGTTTTGTGTAAGTTTTCTGTCCCTGTGCTCTGAGGAACTGGCATTTCCATCTCACATTAAAACAAATACATGTGGAAGAGAAAAAGAAAGAGGGAGGAGGTGGATGGAGGTCCGACCCTCAGTGTGTAAGAGAAGGGGACTTTGTGTTAGAGATAATAGACCACCAGAGAATCCCCTCTTTCTCTGTCGTTACCCCACATGCTCCTCATTAAGGCTATCCTAACCAGCTAACCAGACACACACACACACACACACACACACACACACACACACACACACTTCCCTACCGTATCCTACCCTGCCGTTTCACTTTGAAAGTTAAAAGGTTTATGAGAAGCAGCCCCAGTCTGGAGGGAAACAGGCGAGGCGCCACTGACTGCACCAGATTCTGGTATGCACATGTGTGTGCCAGCTTCAGTGAGTCTCTCTCTCTCTCTCTCTCTCTCTCTCTCTCTCTCTCTCTCACACACACACACACACACACACACACACACACACACACACACACTCACACTTCAAGTGCTCAGAATTACCATCCAGGCCGTCCTGATGTCTTCTTATATAAAGGTGGTATGAGAAATCTATGAACTCTCGGCCTACGTTCATCCTGAACACATCATATTCGTCAAAAATAATGTTGTACCCCGAGTCCAACAAGAGTCATTTACCAGAAATCTTACCACAGTGGAAAGAATTTCTACAAGGATTTTTTATTTATTTATTTATTTGTTTTAAAAACTTGCCAAGTCAGCAGAAAGCGACCGAGCCAAATTGGAACGCCTTAAAAAAATATATAATATCCAATTGAGATCATTTCTATTTTGGAAAAAATCAATCTAAACGATCCCACATAAAAGGCCGGTCATTAAAAGTAAAACATATTGGCGAGCGGTGCGTAATGCTTGTGTTGGCGCCAGCTCGTAAGTGAAAGCAAAGCACGCTGGGATGTCTTAGGGTGGTTTTCCACTTTACTGATCTAAAGTTGATTTGAAGTAAATGGACAGTAATGATGCGATCCTGAGAGTGAAGAAAGCTTTAAATGAAAATTAAACCTACGATAAGACACACACGTTAGAAAATGCCAGAGCAGGATGTTCTGGGCTCTTGGGTGTTCTGTAATGCTAAATCAATCTGGAACTGTTTAACCCCTAAAAGGGGGCATGGCCTAAATCTGAATGTGTCTCGAATACAATGTCTCTAAAGGTAGAAATATATGAATTTCCAACAGCTCCTCAAACTCAGCTAGTAATGAGTATTGCTTTATATATATATATATATATATATATATATATATATATATAAATATATATATATATATATATATATATATATATATATATACAGCATTTGTCAGTACCTGCCTCTAAAGTACAAACATGCTAGCAGCTTAATTTATAAATTAGCCTTGCGGGTCATGTATCATGAATCTTTCCGACAAGCTCTCTCAAAAATATAAATAGTGGATATCATATACATAGCTGAATTTCTTTTTCTTTTCGAACACGTTATCGTTCTAGATAAATCGGTTTTCAGCCACATTCCCATTGTATTCTGTTCAAATGTAGAACCATATTTTTTACTATGAACATAAACCTGCTGATTTATACGACAGATACAATAAAATCTGCTTTTGATATCATTTAGACCAGGGGTCGGCAACCCGCAGCTCCAGCTTTCATCCCTCTGCTGCGTCTCCCTGTAGATTTGGAAAATAAATATTTAATTTAAATTTATTTTATTTTAGTTAGTTAGTTTTTTTAAAAAATGTAATTCTAAATTCTAAGATCATGATGCTATTGCAACATTAAAATAAACCGTGTTTAATTTTTTTGTCGCTCAAAATATAACTCGCAAAATATAATTTGCGTCATAACTGCCGACTTGCGAAATCCGACACAGATGCAGACGCGTTTTTGGTTTGCTGCATCCGGCAGGTTAAAATGTTGATGTCACGAATACGAGTTGTTAGTTCAAACTGTTCAAAATATTTTTGTTTGCCTAAAAATTTGGTTTACTCGATAGCGGTTCATTGATTTCATAAATGCAACACATTACAGTTTTTTTCTATACTTTCCATAAAGGTAAAAAACGATATATGCAGTGTTGTCTTTATTTTAGATGTCAAAAGGGTTTTGTGGCTCCCTGTGTTTTTTTTTCTGTGGGAAACGGGTCCAAATGGCTCTTTGAGTGTTTAAGGTTGCCGACCCCTGATTTAGATCTAAGGGTTCGAGCCACTACGTGATAGACAGACAGACAGACAGACAGACAAACAAACAGACAGCCATTATTATTATTTTATTAATAAAACAAACAAACAACAAAATCAACAAACACAGGAAAACACTAGGGAAAAACTGAGCAACTAAAAAACAAAACATCATACAAAAAAAAAAACATTAAACAGAGAACACCAGCTAACAAACGACACATGACGATAAGCAAAAAATCAGGTGTGCAGAGGCAGGAACTATCTATCTGTCATGACATCGACTGCTGCTACAACACTAAAACAAAATGAACCTACATCTTACTTGATGCTGAATATTTTACTCTATGTACTTTTTGCACCTTATTCACTACGGTACTGGGTACTGGTCGGCGCCGCACTTTCGGTTATCGACTATTTTTCTGTGCGTCTATGTAGCGTAGTACCACGGGCTTCGAAGGAATGTTGTTTCGCTTCACTTTGTACTGCACCAGCTGTATGTGGATGAAATGAGGATAACAACTGCTTGACTGTGCTGAGAGAGAGCACAGAGAAACCGTGGCACATTTTTAACTCATTTTAATATAACTGAGCATTAAGGGCCTTGCTCAGGGGCCCAGCAGTGGCAACCCTTTGGATATGAACTCACAACCTGTTGATCAGTAGTCCAACACCTTACCCACTGAGCTACTACATTCCTAGTAATAATAAGGATATACAGTAATGTTCATCCACCACGACAAACACTAAAGACAAATCATCACCAATATCTATGCAATTGTTGCGTTGTTTATATTTCAGCAGAGATGTTTAGTACTGTTGACTTTTTTCGCCTCTTCAAGAGACAATTGTGTTGCATCTAAGCATCGGTTTTTACTTCCCATTCCACAGACATGTGTTTCTAATGTGGAAACACAAAGCACGATACAGAAGTGTATAAAAACATATGACTGATTTGTTCCATGACATCATCTGTTGCATTCGCTGCTGATATTTATATCAATTTATACAAATGCTATTGACGTTAAAACCTGTTTCCTTCGAACGTTCTACGACGGCTACTATTTGATCACGTGGGATAAAAAGAAGAGTAGAAGTAAAGCTCACCTCGTCATCCTTGTACCAGGAGAGTGACTCGGCTGTTAGCACGAACCAGTACTCTTTAGCGCCACCTTTCATGATGCTGATGTTGTTGATTGTCAGCCAGCCCTTCCTGATGACCTGGGAAACAGAATACACAGAGATTATAAAGTGTGTGTTTCACACACACAAACACACACAGACACACACACACACACACACACACACACACACACACACACACACACACACACACACACACAGATGCACACCAATATAAAACAACATTTTCCCTTAATCCTTTATCTGTTACTATGGAAACATATAAGGTAATAATGCACAGCTGCACAACTGTCAGCGATGATGTTACAGAAAACCAATCAACACTTTCTGACCAATCAGAAGGGAGAATCCAGCAGCATTATGGTATAATATATCCTCAGGGCCACACGATAAACTACACTCTCTTAACCTGTATCATTACCCACAGCTGACTTGGTTGTGCTTAACTTCAGAGCACAAAATCACACAGCTGAGAAAAGAAAGTCTGGAATTTTTAACCACACGACACAGACATGCACAAATATAGATGATCCAAATACACGTTTTGTTTAAAGGCCTGAATTGTGTTGTTTCTGTAGCCTGCTTTTGGGTTTGTATGGAGTGAAAGACAGACTCCAGTTTAAAAGTTTAAAATGTATTTTTATTTTAAATTACACCCAGTGTGTGGGAGATGCTTGAACCACCTGTCATCTCCATTAGTTATATCACTTACACACACACTCACACACACACACACACACACACGCACGCACACTAGCACACCATCATGAATATAAGAACAGTACTCACCATGATCTCATCCTAGAGCAGAGGAGGCAAAGGGGAAAAAAATGTATAAATGATTATAAAAACACAAAAAGGACAACAAAAAAAATGGAAAAATAAAATACATACTTGGTGTGCAGAAGTTTGTGCCCCCTTAGACAAAATAACAAAATGTATAAGACATAAAATTCATTTTTACAGTTAAAATAAGAGATATAGTGAATAAAGAAATAATTAATTTCTGTTTGATTGCTTCTTTCCCGTCCTCCTCTGTTGTCATATTGTGATTATTCCATTTGAAATCGAAATCTAAGGGGGGTGTAAACTTTTGCACTCAAATGGAAAGGAAAGAAATTAAAAAAAAAAAAAAGACATTCACTGTCATCTACTGCCTTTTTTGCCTTGTGGCTTCCAGAAACAACAATAGAAAAACCATGTAGAATAAAATGATTATGGCTTGTTGTTCAGATAAAAAAACAAAAAGTTAATATGGCAATTTTATGTCTAGAACATTTCAAATGTCCTGACCACCTGCGTGCAAAAAAAATGGCTGCTGCTAGTCACGCTAGCCTCAGGAATGCTGTCAGATCCATTCATCTCTCCAAAATAGCTGCACAATTACATAATACACACTACAGGGATGTACGTCTACGCTACTGCAGCGGCGCTAGGGTCCGAAAATATCACCCAGGACGGGCAAAAGAATCCTGCCCTCAATAACTGCCTGAAACGAAACGCTACATTATTTAGGAGGTTTAAATAAAATGTTAGAGAGACTTTCTTATCATTGTATATAACTGATCTGGGATCAGTTTTCTCCACAGAAAATTCTTCATTTCAACTGGTAAGAGCGAGAGCACAAACCTGCCCCTGGACCAGTTGATAAAGAAGAAGCAGCATGAAACGACATACAGAAGAAAACACAAAATGCAGGAGATATGGACAGGGTCAGAAACACACATTATTTTCAGGCAACATGACACATGAGGACATACAAAGAGTTAAAGGAAGAGTTCAGCCAAAACGCACACAACGTAAACTCCTTCTACTCCCGTGGCGGTCGAGCAGCTGTGTGATGTTGGACGTACGCTAGTTTTGTGCCGAGGCTAATGAAAATATCTTATACTGTAGCTACCAGTTTTTCTCACAGCTCCCACTTGATTATCCAAATTGACTATGGAATTAGACTATGGACTAATCATTAACTATGATTGTCCAAATTGAGTGATATCTTATACTATATCTATATTAAAAAATTAATAATGTTAACAAAAGAAACAACGTCAACTTTAACTACGCTACATCTCCTTCAAAATGTAAGCCATACCTCCTAGCTAAGCATAATGTTCGCTGTGAAAATTTGTTTTTTTTTAGTTCTGTGATATTTTTGTCCATTTATGTTTATCTTTTATGCGTAACAGTGTGTCTTATAGTGTCAGTAGCCATGTTATCGAGTGCGTAATGCTTTTGCTATACATGCATAATACTAAACCGGTAGAAACAGGCTTTAGCTTGACAGCATTTGAGGTAAAATTGAGGTCAAATGGGCAAATTTCATTTTTGGCTGAACTATTGCTTTAAATTCAATAGTGTTTAAAACTATTGAGAAGAATGATGACAACATAGAGAGAAGTAAAGTGTGTATCTGCACCCAGTCCTGAAGATGGCGCTGTAAGGAATACAGATTTTACCTGGTTTCCAGCCGCCTTCTTCTTGCTCATTTGGCTGCTTCGCTGCTGCGCACTAATGAGAAAGAAAAATTTATTTCAGCTGATTAAATTTTCCGTAGTTGTGTAATTGTTGGCTATTGTAAACTAATGCTAAGATCTGGAGTAGAAACTAAATATTGTTTTTGTGTACAATTCTCTTTTTTGGGGGGGGGGGGGCAGCAATGGATATTATATAAATTATATATGAGACAAATATTACAATTCTAAATGAATAAATGTGAATTTAAAATGTAGTTTTATCTGTGAGGAAACCCTAAAGTTTGTATAATTTTTTTAAATTTATATACTTATTTGTCAAAAAAAATGTTCATGCTCATTTTTTTTATAACCGAACGTGTATGTTTTAATAACTGACAGTTCTGGATAAGTTAAATAAATACATAAAAAGAAAGTTTGTTGTAAAGATGATACTGAAATGTAAAATATATAAAAAGAAAATTGATCACGAAAGTTATCGCCATCATTAAAGTGTTATTAAATATGTTATTAAATATGGAAATATGTTATTAAAGTAGGAAACATAACAGCTAAAACTATTTTCCGTTTAGTTTTAAATTTCCAAAATTGTGCTTGGAAATTTAAAACTAAAACTATTTTCCGTTTAGTTTTAAATTTCCAAAATTGTGCTTGGAAAATAAAAAAAAATCATAAACTGCTGTCGAATTTATACCGAAATCTATTTATAGTTTGTCGAAACCTGCTTTACTAATTTAACTTCAAATTATTTTCTTCTTTTTCAAACCTCCTTTTTTTTTGCTTTCCAATAGAAATGTTTATGTATGAACACTTTTAGATACCTGAGTGTACAAGTTTATAGAACAATTTTACGTCTCGTCTTTTCGCTTTAAAATGGTTCTCTCTAATGTCTGTCCTGTTATTTGCAAAGTGCCGTATCTAAATCCAGAAATTTCTCCAGCGATATGAAACTTTCAGCGTGATCGTCCCTGAAATATGTAAACTCACTTGGCAAATCCGATGAAATCTTCATGGTTGGTGTTCATGTAAGCCAGCTCGATGTCAATAAGCAGCATCACCTTGTGATCAAAAGTGGAAAAATGCTTAAAAATGATCAGTTATATAAATTTCAGTTTACAGATTATTCTAGAAGAAATTAGTCATGTTAATAATGTAATGTTAATTAACATTTTATTACAGTATTAATGTTTAATAATGATGTCAATGTTTTAGCAATGAATGCCAATGAAAGTGCTTTTCTTTTCTTCGTGCTACCGTCCTTGCTAACTTTCTTCGTACCCATGGTGCTAAGTCTTCACTAAATCTTACACAAAATGCAAAAGAACCCACAAACACTAACAAAGTCGTGGTACTAAGATTGGGCTAAAAATAGAATAGACCACCCATGCCACTAATCTGTTAAAGAAAAAAAAAAAAACATGCGAAAGATCACGTATTGAATTTTGGAATTCTTTTGAATGCATGCCGAAAGCAAACGTTGGTATCGTGGGTTGTCTCTTGAAACAGTAGTTCTCTGAATGACAAAAACTTCTCTTGGCATTGCACTGACTCTAGCCAACTGAAATTAGCCAGCGTTCGGTTTGTCCGTATGCCAAAAGTGCTTCATATGCAAATGCAAATTTCTTGCAAAATTTCAATTCTTAAGGCGAAAATTTACAATGGAGGGTGTTCATATGCCGAGCTTCTGCTGTATATGATTTATGTACGACATAAAGAACTTTCATTTTTTTACCCTTATCTTAGAAACCATCATATCTTTAACAGCACACCGATGAACCATTGAGTGATCTTCTGAAATTCTGAAAGTGAATTTAAATGAAAGAGAATGGAATATTTTCAGATGAATCATTTCCAGGACACTTATTTTTATTTATGAAGCTCATATGCTCCTTTAACATTTAACATGTATATCACGGTACGTGTAGCGTCTATTGATTTTCTCAAAAAATAAAAATAAAAATCTTGATCAGACTTCCCTGATAATCGTTATCTCTAACGACGCCTCCTAAGCCTTTCGTAAAGCATCCAGCGCTTATAATATTTATGCAAATCTTATGCCAGTGTGAAGGGAAATGCATGTGTAACATCGCTGTAGCGCATCCTCACCTGATCCTTAGTACGACTCTCACGATCACGGATGTGTTGAGTGACGATTCTTTCCATTTCCTCTCGCAGCATGGGGTACTGAGCCAGCTATGGACACATACACACACACATGCAGACAAGATGCAAGGCAGAGAGCAAATGTATCATACACTTGGCCCGTTGTTGGTGTCTTCCTCAACATACAAACCACATGGCACTACAAAACATGCTGGATTTAAACCCTGTGTTTAATGCTCAAATGCACAGATATATAAAATATAAAGGAACCACATACAAGAAGAATAAAACTAACTAACTGGTGCACTCCTGCATAAAATTCTTTATCAATGAGCTGTCTTTGTCTATTGAAATTAATTTCATATTTCATTTCATCCTGTTAGTTTTGATGGGTGCATTTTTTTCCATGTCGTGTGAAAATAACAGGTTTTCATCACTCCTTATTCAACAGGTTGATATTTAGCAGGTGATTGAATCAATTGGCTGATTTTATATAGAAGAGTTTGACAAAATGTGTCAAAAACAGTGTCTGTTTTGAGGTCTTGAGACTCTATTAATGAGACACTAAAGGTGCTTTCACATTGTTTAGTTCATTCGAGTTGAACCCTGGTGTGTATTCGACCTCGTTCGAAACTGACGATCTGAGTTCTCGGTCTACTTTCAAGCGCAGATCGCTGGTGAAAAAGTCGTTCGGGATGGGAAACTGAACCGATAGACAGAGGCGTATCAATGCAGAAAAGTCAAGTGTTCTCGAGATGAAAATAAAAAGAACATAAACTTCGGATCTAACAACAAAAATATTTGAAACTTATCATTTATGTCATTATCTAGTCTATCTATTCCTCTGTGCTTTTGTGACTTCAACAAACGTTTGTTCACCTTTTTCCATTGCCGTATTTCTGATTAATAAATAAAAGAGGTTTACGAGTTACCGTCCTTCATGCCCTTCATGCCCTACATGCTTGTTGGTTTCTTTTATAATATATAAGTGTGAATCCAAACCAAATCAATTAAAAAAAAAACCCTTAAAGATTCAACATCCCAGCGATTCGGTTCTCATCAAACGAACTAATAGGTGTGAAAGCACCCTGTTTTAATATCTTTTATGGACCATTTTAATTCTTGGAGCTGTTTAAGTTAATGGTGCATTAAAATGTTTGGCTCATGCAGAGTCACTTTCCCAAACTTTAACACACACAGACTCTTCAGTCAAGTCCAGCAATGCAAAAACCAAACGGGGAAGGACAAAAAAAAAAAAGCAAGACTGCTTACAGACATGAGCAGTACATTTATACATGCACTGGACGAATGAAATGAAAGAGAGAAAGAGAGGGAAGAGAGGATGTTGGAAGAGATCAAAGTGACCTCATGTGGATTTTCAGCACAGTCACATCCTCTCATGAATTATTATGCAAGATCTGACCCATGTTACGGTGCTATAGTCACTCGGTGTAAGAACGTCTGACGAAATACTGTACAGCGCTGTAATGCTGACGTGGGACAAAAGCGTAAACTAATGCGATTTGTGTTTGCAGAAATCCACAAGAGGCCAACTGTCCAAAGAAAAAAAAATAATCAAACATGTGAAGAGGAGAAAAGCAGAGACAGATGTTTTTTTATTGGTTTTAGCTAGTGAGTGTAACAGGACCTACCGACCTAAACGTTAGCAACAAATTCACTCAGATATCTATTTTTGAAATGTGTAATCTCACAAAAACGACTCAAATTATTCCTAAAGTACTAATGGGAAAAGTAACAGAAATGAAAACGTTCAAAAAGTGAGAGAAAGACAGGACATGAATACAAAATGCAAAGAAACTGAGACAATTTGGATGCTGTAAATTGTAAAAGAACCAAATAAAATCTTTAGTGTGTGACTTGATAAAGAATATGAATAAAAATAGAAAGGAATGAGATTAATAATTATAAAACTGGTAAGGATAGACTGACTGATGCTGGACAGATTTTGCCTTTTAGGGACTCAATTGGGTCTTAAAGGTAGAACATACTGTACTGTATGCTGCTAGTTAAGCATTGTTAAGGAAAACACGATATTATTAAGGTGTACCACAAGGCTCTGTACAAGGCCCGGGTTTGTTCGCTGAAGTTAGGACAGGGGATATCTGTAGTACCTTAAACAACTTTGTCTGCCAGTATCATTAAATGAATAAAGAAAGATTGGGATAGAGAAACTCAGGTTCCTGCAAATATATTACTGATACCAATCTATCAAGCCGTGTTTAACTGGAGCGTCTACACGCTATTTTAGTGTTTTCCGTTATCCTGTCTAGTGCAAGAGTTCCGCGATAAAAATGGATACATTTCTCAATCCTTTACCTCCTCTGGTTCCTTGACAACATCAAGCGACTCTGACTCAGTGAAACGACGATATGGATTTACGAGTATTAGTTAACCGTAAATGCGAAGGATTGGAGAATCCATTAATTACACAAAGAGAAGAATGTCTCAATGATCAGAACAGGAAATGACATATATATCTCTATACAAACTATGAACATTTTTTCACACTGTGCTTACATTTCTTAAAATAGTTTTTTAAGTGTGTAATGTAGCAGCACTCAAATATAGAAGACTTTAGTCTGATGACGAAGCGGAGAAACACCAGAGGACCAAATGTTGAAAAGAAGTGCCAGAGGACAAACGGGATCTAGCATGGAGCTTATATAGATTACTCAGGTTGTTTGTACTTGGCTAGAAAATGAGCACACAGGAAAACCCCACTAATTCCTGAATTAAAATTGCCCCAAAAGCTCAGAATATAAGGAAATCTGGGTGAAACTCAACGTTAAACTTTGCACTAAATATTTAGATTAGATTTTCAAAACGTGCCAGATTAGATTACAAGACCAAAAAAAAGAGTCCTGCCTTGATACATCTTTAATTTAAGTTAATGTAAAAGTTTTTTTTTGTTTGTATTTTTACAGTTTTATATACTATTATTTATTCAATGTATTGTTTTATGGATGTATTTCATTATATTATTGCACTATGCGTTTCGTTTAATAGCTTATCATTTTATTTTCAACTCCTACCATTTCTTGGTTCTAACCGAAGGTAAAACTATTCGGAGATACCACTGAGACTGTGTGCTCAGAGACTTACAGATTTGGCTCATATCTGCATCGTGCATACAAACAGACTCGTTCTGAATGACTCATAAAGCCAGTAAAATGAGCAAGCGTGTAATCATATCCTCGTCCTGAAATAAAAAGCCTGAACACTTTCACAAGACCAATCGGAACGGAAAATACGATTAGAGACGACCCTAATCAGAAACACGTTGTCTTACTTTAACAGCTCTACAAGGCAGAGGAAACAAATGCCTTTGAGAAGAAGAAAGGATCAGTTATCAGGACAAACTACTAAAAGGGAAAGAAGAGACAGGAGGAACAGGAAAAACAAACAAATTTCTTAACACAAACTATGTGGCTTAGCCTATTATACTACTGTGCTGGTGAATTCTTAAATTTGATTGGTGAGGTGTTAAATCATTCTGTATGAGAGGAGCTTTGACAATAGAACAGCTGCAAATCTTATGTTCATATTCATTTGGGTTCAGCCTAAAGAGATAAACCGTTGTTCCCTAACACCGAACAAAAAAAAAAGTCTAACGAATCCAGCCATCAGTCTATCCGTACCCATGGTGACTCAGACGAACGAGGATCTTGTTTCTGCATTACCTTTTCACTACATTTTCGTATGGTGGAGGTCAGTTCACTCACTACCATATCTATACACTTCAGGCAGGGAGACTTCAGCTTTTGGATCAGTTTTTTCACTATGGCCTCGAAGGCTAGGTCAGGGGTAAACAGGCCCGTCCTGCAGAGGAAGTGGGTGGCACAGCACAGGACAGAGAGAGAGAGAAGAGAAGGAGGGAAAACGAGAGGTGGATGGATGGAGGGAGGAATAAAATAAAAGAGAAGGATGAGAAGCAAAAAAACGTCTGAAACGATGAAGAGTATAAGAGAGAAAGGAAAATGAAGAAGAGAAAAAGAAGAGGTGAGGAGGATGGAAGGACAGATAAGACAGCACAGAGGAAAGAAAAGGCAAGTGAGACATTTGGTTTGTCTTTAAGCCATTCGTCAGAGGGCTCGAGCCAAGATCTCCCTCCCACAGAGAGAAGAAGAGAAAGAGGAAACCTCAGCCTGCTGTCCACGGGCCAACAGCTTGAAGCCAGGAATAATTTAGACTGCAGCGTTGCACACTCGCGCCAGTCAGAGACCCTCTACATTCTGCTCTCCATGACCCCAACCTTACAGCTGACCACCAAAACCAGAGCCAGTCCATTACATCCACACTGGAGCAGTGGGAACTGTTACAGAGTGCTAACGCGGCTCTCAGGCGGCTGTTAATCCGGGTGTTAACGCTTGTTAATAACCTCCTATCTTTGTCCCTATTGGTTTTGTAGTAGAAGAAGGGAAATGCAATTCTTTTTGCATTCTTTTTCTTTCCATACAGTTCACATATTTGTTAGCTGTAAATTATTATGCTTGTTCTGACTGACGTAAATTTGCATCGCTACAGTCTTTCAAGCAGTGTCTGGGTGCTAGTCTTAATGCTAGGTAGAAATCGTAGTTAAAGCAGCTTAATCACAGGGTATAACATGCTTTGGATTTTGTATGCTAGGCACTTAAATCTCTGATTATTTGTTTACAATTACTTGTAATGTTTCAATAGGACTGGGTCATATGGCAAAAAAACAAAAAAAAAAAAAACATTTTGAAATTTAATAATTTTAAAGGCCAGCATAAAAAAATAACCAAAAACTCTAGTTGGCCTAATGTTAGCTAAACACAATATTTATTAGCCTAATAGCTAGCTTGCTTGTGAAGTATTTTAATTCTCCTTTTTAGCCATAACATTTAACAACAGTATAATTGTTCTTCTCATATTATCTACCATGCTAGTGAACCTTTGCTTAACTAGCTTAATTAAGTTAGCATGCTTGTGAATCAGGCTTCTAGGTCTAGTACACAGAGTTAGATTAGCCAGATATTAACTTGCATGCTAGCAAAGAATGGCTACTGGTTTTTATTTACACACTGTAAGACTTAGCCTAATGTTCTAACTAAAACCTACTGTACTACACAATAATAGCAGACCTAACTCTAGGTACAGTAGCACCTCCTAACTAAATTGCTAGCATGCTATCGAATCTGGCTCTATATTAACTAGCATATAAAAAAACATACAATTGCAGTGCAGTATACAATTACAGTATGTTCTTAATTAAAGAATGTAATATTTAGCCAGCTCTGGTGAACATATAAGATGTAATAATTACATAATATTGTCTAATAGATAGCTCAATGACAGACAGGCAGGTTATCGCTTGCACAGATGTAATGCTTAGCCTATTATTAGCATGCATCTGCTAGCTTTAATTACAGTACATGATAGGTAGCATGTTAGCAACCTTGCTACTGGTTTTTTATCTTATCAAGATAATTTTATCGAGTAATACAAGCTTGTTGTGGTCTAACTTTAGCTATCTACTAAAATAAAGTTAATCTAATCATAACTGGAAAGACTTTAAATTTTAAATCAATAGCTTTAAAATTAATTTGTACTTGTATTTTTGTCTAATCATCTAAGAGTAGCAACAGTAATAAGGTAGGTCAGTGATTTAAAAAGTAAAAGTCCCGGCCGTCTAATAAATTTAAAGAGTCCTTCGTATTCTTCTTCACTTCCACCTAGCAGTCAGACTTAAGCACCCAGATGTTTCTACCCAGTACAGGCAGCTACTATTTTGACCATGCCATGGCCATTCATTTCATCTCATTTCTGACCAAAACCTGCAGCCAGGCACACAAACACACTTACACACACACGCGCACACACACACGCTAGCCACTGCCCCACTACAGCCCAGCGACAGGCCCGTGGGTACAAGACAGCCAGTTTAGGGGAAGCTGGGACACATCATGACCCTCCACCAGGGATTTACCTTCTTTGTACACTGCCTAACGGTATTGACTAGCTCAGAAATGACCATGTCCACGCATTTCTGGCAAGGCTCTTTAATCTTCGCGATCTGCCTTTTCACAATGGTCTCAAAGGCCATGTCCGGGGTGAAGAGCCCAGTTCTGCCCGTCAAAAAGGAAACAGACAGGTCCGTAGGTGAAAAAAAAGGGGAAGAGAAAAAAGGAGAGGTTGAAAGGCAAAAAATAAGAGTGTTAATATGATTTAGTACGATTTACGGCTGAAGTCGTCGCTCATAAAATACATCAGCAGGTCTAAATACATGTTCTTGCAATCCAGACACCGTGACTCTGTTGTCTGTTCATGTTCAACTATGACTAGTGAAAAGAAAAGGAACGGTTAGTTATAAAGGACTCTTGAAATGTCCCCAGATGTCCCATAAAACACAAGAATATAAGCAAGAGTATCTTTTGTGGTATAGGGATAATTACTCATGGTGATATTTAGGAAATTAATCAGTTAGTTGTCTGGTTTCTGTCCTTTCCAGTGATGCCTTGTGATGAAATTTTGCATCAGATGCTCAGAAACCACACACCGCCAGCCCCAGGTTTGATTGAGACAGGTTAACGATTTAAATAAATAAATAAATACAAACATTCTAAGCAAAAGCTTCTCTTTCTTGGTTACAATTTATAAATATTGTCTTCAATCAGAAGTTAAAACAAGACTAGAGGAGCCAAGATGATTAGATTTTGTGATTAAATCAAACTTCAAAGACAGACAGGTGGAAAAGACGGACACCGCTCTGACTCGAAGGAACGATGGAAAGAAGACGTGCCTGATGCCATGAATGTTCTTGATAGCGTAGCTGATCTCTTTACGCAGCTCCTTTTCATCAAACTCCATCTATAAAGGCGGAAAGAGAAACATCAATGTTTCTATAGACGGGTTAAACAAGCACAAATTTAGTGATCAGTTGTAAATTAAGCGGGGAAAAAACATAGCAGGTCAAATGTTGAGGTGCTAACAGGAACTCAGGCCTCATCACACCACCCCACAGATAATTATCCTCCTATTTAATGCTTATTTCATTTTTTGGGGTACTGAGATATAAAAGATAGAAGTCTGCATCAAGAACCTAAACATCACAGCTAAATAGTTTAATTTTCTGAAGCTGATCATATTGAACATACTAAATTTTCCATTATTTAAATTTAATATAATTAGATACATTCTAAGCCCCGCCCACGAAAGTTAAAAAGTGTACTTGTAGAGTAAAGCTGAACATTAAATACTTTCATTTAAATAAATATATAAACATATACCATCCCTAATATTTCATCAAAAAATTAATATGTAAATGATATTTTTATATTTTAAGATTATGTAAAAAAGATCATTGTTGTTTGAAGCAATTGTATTGTTTATTGTATTTATTTAGAGATATTTTGTAGTCAGACCTTAATATTTAGCTTATCTTTCTTTCTAACTACATGACTGTTGACCACTTCCTGTGTAGCCACTTCAGACAGCGTTTTATTGTACGTCTATGTGTGTGTTTGTCTACAAATGTGTGTAGTTTTCTATTCCAGTAAGCGGTAGGCGAGTGTTTTACTCATAAAGCCTGCAGTCATGGCCCGGGGGAGGCGCATGTTTGTGCCGTGACTCATTCTTTGGTCGCTAAGTGATAGCAGCGATGCTTCTCTAGAGCACTGCCATCTACTAAAGTCGCTAATTTTGCTGTTACATGCATGCACATAAACATGATGAACAACACATGAACAATGCTGATTAATTAAGAAGATATCCACACACACACACACACACACACACACCTTGACCAGTTCGAAAGGAAAACGTTCGTGGAAGATGCGGTTGATCCTCGCTCCGCCGGAGAGCTCATAAGTCTCGATCTGATCACCAGAACCCTCGATACGCTTCTCAAAATCCACAGAGAACTGCTGCACCATCCTGGAGAGATCAGAGAAGATGACGGGAAGATGCTTTAAATGTATACAGATGAAGAACTGCGGTCAGTGCAAAATGTAATTCTCACAGAAAATGGCTAGATTAACTACACAAACTCTACAGGTCTTTTCCAGGCTTGGTCCATGACCTCCTTAAGTTCCCTCACGTCACTAAGGCACCATATTATGAGGAAACCTTATAGTCGATAACCATTTTAGCCTGATCATTGTTGTGTTAGAGTATATGGATATCCTTTGCATGTTTATGCATAAAACCAAGTTACTGACTGCAACAAGGCCTTGGTCTTGCGAGACGGGTCGTCCGGGCGGAAGTTCTTATACTCGTCCACCTCTTTCTCGATGGACAGCAGCTGGCTCTGGAGTTTAGTGCGCAGTCCGGGCAACGTGTCTCGGATATGATTGGTTAGTTGCTGTAAAATAAGTGGATGGTTAGAAATGTTTTTATTTCTTCTCTCAGTGGATAAACACAACAATGATATTAGTGAATTTCTACAGTTAGCTAACACCATAAATGTAAAAGGATATGCAATAATGGAGTACTTGCAGATGATATTAACTGCATACGTAATAACATGAGTATGTAAGTAGAGAGTAAGTGATGTGGAAAGAATGTGATATTGTGGTGGTGTTACAGTCCTGGAAACTCGATCTTTCCAGCTTAGTGAGATGAGATTCTTTGTGCTTTTCTGCAAGCATCTTCTTCTCACCTGGTTGAGCACTTTCTGAAGGTACGGAGTCCCCATGCGGTCTGCTAGGTGTCTGTAGGCAGGATGCGACAGGAAGAACTTCCTCTCAGCAGCCATAGCAGCAGTGATGTCCTTCTTCCCATCAATGTCTTTCTGACTGCGGTTCACCACACCGATGTAGCCTAACAGAGACATAGTGCCACAGAAATATGAAGATTTTAACCTTTTTTTTTCATTACTGAAAGATCATTTCTGTAATCGTGTATAAAATATGCGTCGCTCGTTGTGGTTTTGCATGTTACATGAGTGAGTCACAGAGGCGGAGAAGGTAAAGGCAGCGTACGATGGAAACAAATTCAGAAAACATCCCAGCTCTGCCCGAAACCAAGTGGAAAAATGGAACGTCAGCATAAAGCATTCAAGGGTTTCCCATAAATATGTTTTATTGCTAAGCAAAGAAAGGAACAGAGGTTTTTTCCAGATGTGTCGCTGAAATCAAGACATTGTTTTTTCATCTTACCCATGGGTGTTCTCTCTCTCTCTCTCTCTCTCTCTCTCTCTCTCTCTCTCTCTCTCTCTCTCTCAATCAAATCCTTATTTTCCTTTTTTCTCTTTTTTACCTCAATACCCAACATGTCAGTGATGCTGCTTGTTAAACACCCTTTAACCACTAGAGGGCAACACTGTGCAGTGCCACTCGACATACAGTAGAAATAACAAGAGGAAATCCTTGAGGTTTCTCATCATATAGAGAAAAATATCTGACATTATTGAAACTTTTTTATTGGACTGCTTTGACATCCCTACATTACCCACAATGCTGTGCTGATAGTGATGCAGTGGAATTTTACCCCGACTCTAGCACTAAATAAAAATAGCGATGCGGCAGTGCTTTAATCTTTATGTCTTATCCAGGTCCCTCTAAGTTCCTCACCTGTACACTCTTGAAGCTACAACTTTCATGCTTATAAATCTCCCAACGTCATCACACACTCACTCGCGTCTCATTCCTACGATTCACTACAGTTACAGTAGACCGCTAACAAGTCTGTGACCCGAGTTGCGTCTCTGGAGTAACCGTCACACCACGAACATGCCATTGAACATGACGCTGATGTAAGGAGCGTCAGAGAAGCTGTTGCTCTTTTGCTTATTTAAAGTGCTTACGATCAACCTGGGATAATAAAAATATAGCAAATTAGCTTCAGAACAAATAAACTGTGTTTTTTTTTTTACTCTCACCTCGGCGCAGAGGTAACAGCTTGTTTTCTAGAATGTCTCGAGCATCTGTTCCTTCATCCATCAGATCCAGTTTGGTGATCACACCGATGGTACGCAGACCTGCTCAAACACACACACACACACACACACACACACACACACACATACACACACACACACACACACAGAATAATGTGTAAAATGACTTCAGAGGTTATTGACCTAATAAACGAGTGGCTATTTATTATTTATGACCTCATTGTATACGATGATATATTTCTTTTCATACTATTCTTTTGGAAAAGCACAGCACAGACCTTGCGGATCCACTTCTTTGGCAACCTTCAGGGCATCAGAGTTGGCGAGGTCGGAGTTCGCAGGAGATACAGCCAGCAGCAGGCAGTTCTCCTTCGTAACAAACTGCATAAGCATTTCCTTGATTTGGTGCTCGATGTCAGCTGGCTGGTCACCGACTGGCACTTTCGTCATTCCAGGCAAATCCACCAGTGTCAGGTTCAGTACTGAGGAAAAGAGAGTTGAGTTCTGATGTGAGATATTTGACTGTGAACAGTCTGTTTGTTTAAACAATTCACATTTTCTTTATTTGACTCATTTGATTAACTGATTCTGATTCATTTGATTCATTTCTGTTAAACCCAGTTAAAGCTAAATATTACGGTTTGAAAGGTTTAAAATTGTTCTGCTCATGCAAATCAAGTGTGACAATGAATTAAATAAATAATAATACACTTCAAGGTCATGGTATTGTAGGAAAATAATCAGCAACAATTCAGTACGATGTGTCCTGACATGTTAGAATTAGCTAGAAAAAAAACATACTTTTTAACCTTTATTATTTATTCCTTTTTTTTTGCATATTAATTAAGTAATATGATTGATGTACACTGATTCCTAGATCCCTAGAGTATTTGCTCCTTTGCTCCCTAGTTCCAGTAAGGGAACACCAACAGACCACCAACACCAATTGACCATCAATACTCTCTGTTTTATGCAGTGAATTATGGGATTTTTTTAATAAGTGAAAAAGAAATATTTTGGATTTGAGAGAGAGAGAGCAAGAGAGAGAGAGAGAGAGAGAGAGAGAGAGAGAGAGAGAGAGAGAGAGAGAGAGAGAGAGAGACAGAGAGACAGAGACAGAGAGAGAGAGAGACAGAGAGAGAGAGACAGAGAGAGACAGAGAGAGAGAGGAGCAGATAGAGATGAGACACAGAGAGAGACAGATAGAGTTCGAGAGATAAGCGATAGATAGAATACAATATAAATAGAGAAGAGAGAACAGATAATAGACTGAGAGAGATATATGCAGATATAAATATATATACAGAAGAGAGAGAGATAGAGATTGTGTGAGATGAGATAGCATATATATAGATATATAGATATAGAGAGAGAGAGAGAGAGAGAGAGAGAGAGAGAGAGAGAGAGAGAGATCTGATAAGTGCCCTGATTACTGAACTAGGGAGCTGACTGAGACATAGCCTCTGGCTTGGTGTAATGTAATATAAGGCGTTCGATTCATTTAACAACCTGAAGGTCAAAGTCAGAAGTCAGTTTCTAGATAACTAACTGTCACAAGAAATATCAATTTTGTTGATTTAAATGATGCCGTGAAGTTACACGATGGATGTCTGCCAGAAAAGTACAATTTGTGTGAAGGTCATGTGTTAAATCTAATAAAGCAGAAGCTCAGTCTGTGATTTTACGGTAGGATTCATATTTGATACTGCTAGTGTTATAAATACACATTACTCTCACCATTAGGAGAGTAAACACGCAGGTTAATAGGGACTGGAGAAATGCCTTTATTCTGCCCGGTGGCACGATCCGTCTCCGCCTCGATCTCCTGCCGGACTTCATCGAAGTCTGTAAACTTCTTCCCCTTACAGTGCAAAAACTCTGCAAACTCTGTATGAAGAGGAAAAGATCTTGTATAACAGACAACAAAATGCAATTAAAAAAGTGTAAAATAGCTAAAGACTAAAGGTCTTCTTTTCCAAAGGACAGGTTTTATATATATTTAAATTTTTAATTTAAATTTAAATAATATATTTAAAAAATATATATATATATAATATAAATATAATCCAAATATAAATGTATAAATATATAGAAATGGATAGAAATGTTCAGTTGTTTGAAATTTTTATATATTTCTATTTAAAATAATTTGATTTAAATTATTAAAGACTTTCAGGTAGAACTGGTAGAAATTTAAACCTCTCAATATTAAAACATTCATGTGTCACATTATCCATCAGCCCCTGCATGTCAACGTGCCCCAATCTCCCTCACCTGACTCCAGTTTTGCTCTCATAATCACAGTTTTCGTTCTCTTTTGCTCTGAGCATTCATAAAGTCTTCACTGCATCCACCTTCTCCTCCCTATAGTAACAATATTCCCTGCAGAAGCATTTTCTTTTTTATGATTTAATCATTTGTTTTGATATTTTAATTATTTTCTCAGGGTCATAAATATTCAAATCAGACTTTGAGTTGTTCAGTTGTTTTTGATGACGTTTTGACGTATCCTCATAAAGCTGTGCAGAATATTTTCTTGTGAGAAAGGTAAAGTATTTTTAAGTAAGTAAGTAAGTAAATAAATAAATAGATAAACAAACAAGCAAACAAACAAACAAATAAATACAAATAATTTTTAACATTATTATTATTATTATTATTATTATTATTATTATTATTATTATTATTATTTCTGGATTTGCTGTCATGCTAAATAGATTAAATTTGGTAGCATGCAAATTAGTGAATATAATCTATTACCTCATTTGCATATTGTAATACATATATCATACTTTATTGTTACTTTTAATAGAAATACAAAAATTATTGACTTTATATAAATAAAGGTGTGGTAATTCAAACCCACACTAGATGGCAGTGTTGAGAGAGACATTGTGATTTAAAGCACGAATAGTTCAATATTTTAATGCCAGGCAATACATTATTACTATTTCCGTCGTAAATGTCTCACAATCAAGCCACTATTTTGTTCCTACACACAAACACTGATTCAAAATTTTATACGAATACTATCTTTAGGAATAATAATAATAATAATAATAATAATAATAATAATAATAATAGACATTAGAGTTTAAATTAAATGCTGTCTGTCTCCTCGATCTGATTTTCTCTTATCCTACTGTTTTGAATTGTGTGCGATTTCTGCTGGAAACGAGCCGGGACAGATCAGCATTTAGATGCGTCATCTCTCAGGAGACCTGAGAGACTGATGAGAGTGCGGTTGCCATGGCAGCAAGCTCACCAGTGGGGGAGTTGATGAGTTGCAGGACCAAAGGGCGACGTGTGACGATGCCAGAACCTCGGGGAAGGAAGTCCCTGTGACGTGAGGAACAAAAAAAAACGCTGTTCTGATTGTGTACAATAAATTCTGCATGATTATTTAGAGCATCTCTTCGATTCTATTTATTAAGGCAAATTGTAAAATCAAGTATTTAGGTTCATGCTTTTTATTGTTGAATTTACCCACCATCCTAATACTTGAAGCCTAGAATGACAGTAATGTATTTATTTGCATCAAAGTGGGTTAAATGCATTTCATGCTGTAATTTTGAGACACCTGAAAGGACTCATTCGAGGTCGTACCATTTCAGCATCAATGCAGTTGTTGTTATGGATGTTTGATGTTTAGGTGTTGAAATGCCTCTAATATATTGTGGGGTTCGATTAAGGCCATAAAGCCTGATGGAAAATGACATTATTTGTGAATCAAATACACACATTTGCAATTGTTCAGTTTTCTAATCAGCACAATTCTCTAAAAAAAAAAGTCTCTGTGAACTGAAGCAAATGGTCAATCAAATACCCATGGTGTGGAGAAAAGCATCTCAGAACACATAATGCATTAATACTGGAGGTTGATGATCTACAACAAGGGCCTGATTTCCTATATGTACATGTATGTTATTGTCTTATGTTTGCTGTCTTGTAAATATATCACACTCTATGAATTGTAGTTAAAGTAGATATTTTTCTAAATTGGCTGTTTTGCAAATCTAATAAGTCTTTATTTATTATTGAACTCTTACCACCTAGTACCAAGTACCAAGTACAAATAATGAAGTATTAATTTAAAAAATCAGTGTGATTCTGAAACCCAGCAATAAGAAGAAAAACACCTTTTATTAAAAAGGCGAAAAGTGCTGAATGATTTGCTATCAAACCCCCCAGATTTTATGGTGTGGGGCTTGGTGTGAACATGCTGGATTCCTCCATCATGACTGACACCATGCTCAAGCCAGATGGCAGCAACTACAGGTTCCCATGATGGCAGCCCCGCCCCCGGATACGGGATCATATGAAGAGACCATATGGGTGGTAGCCAGTGCCAGATAACGCAGATTCAATCACACTGACAAGGTTCAGCTCGTAACTGAGGGCTACGCTGAAGAAAGCGCTCTGACAGACGTGGATTATGAGGTTTATGTCATATTAAACAAACAGAAAATGCAGGACAATCCGTGCTTTTTTTCTCGGTGAATCAGAGCGATCTACTCAGCTCGCCAAAAAGAGTCGACTCCAAATCAAACTCGTTCGCACCACAATAATGCACCACTACTACGAGTCAATTCGTTAGGTAACAAGTGTTGCTTCAAATCCTGATGATACTGCAGTGATCTATTATACTGGTGGAATCAATACAGCAAAACTGTCTGTGTTCTCATGGTAGGAGGGGCAAACTCTCTGCCCACTGTCAATCCATGTGGTGCTAGCCAATCAGGAGCATCTGTGAGCGCTTTTATGTGGAAGAGGGCAGATAACTCTTTGGTCTGAGTGTGTTTCTCTGATGCTATCACTAGCTATCACTAGTACTAGTAAGCTAACAAGTATATTAAACAGCTCAGCTAAACAAAACAGAACTTTGAGCTAATGCTAAGCTTCAGCATGTCTTTATACTCGCCTTATTATTGAGTACCAATTTGTTAATAAAATCCATGTTTTAGTACCAACTCTCAGCTGCTGCACATGCTTTGGTTTTGGCTACATCATTTTTAATGTATGCATCTTGTAAATAAATACTGTTATAACCTTTAAATCAAACAACAGAAAAAAAACAATGGTTATAGTAAATTACTGTTTAATTCACTTAACTGTACATTAAATTATTAGCAACTGTTCTGCCAGTATTTTCCTGTCTACAGTATTGTGTGTGTGTGTGTGTGTGTGTGTGTGTGTGTGTGTGTGTGTGTGTGTGTGTGTGTGTGTGTGTGTGTGTGTGTGTGTGCGTATGTGTGTTATCTATAGCAGTGAGGCATACTGACATGTAAACATATATATTTAGAATGTAGGCAGCTCAGCGCTAACCCTAACCTACATATTTTTTCCTGGTTGCTATGTAACTTTTTTTTTCTAGATAAATTGGTGCATGATGATAAAAAAAAAAACATAAACACAAAAACACAAAAACACAACACCATCCAGATCGTCCAGCCCCATGCAGTCAAACAGCAAACCGGTAAATCAACAACGGCACAATAGCTTCCCGCATTGAGTGAATGCAGTACAGAAAATAAAGGATGCATCTCTCTCTCTCTCTCTCTCTCTCTCTCTCTCTCTCTCTCTCTCTCTCTCTCTCTCTCTGTCTCTCTTTCCCATCCCCCATCGAGGCAAGAATGCACGCTTAGCTCAGATCAGCAATGATGGAGACTGACATATTGTTGCCCCGCCTCCTCGTCCTAATCTTCCCGTGCCCTGCTCCCCTCCTCCTTACAGTACCTTCATCCCTCCATTATTTTCTCTCTATATATCTCTCTCTCTTTCTCTTTCTCTATCTCTCTCTCCTGTGCTGTCCTCACAATGTCACATGGCAGCCATCCAGCGAGCGCTGAGAACACAAACGCCGGCAAGCATTACACTGCAGGGGATAGAGAGAGAGAAGAAAAAAAAAAAAAATTATGGTGCATATTAGGAGTCTTAAGGAGACATAACCCCAAAAAAATTATATCGTGATAATTTAACGATTAACAATCTACATAAAGATATAGATATGTATGTGTTTTAGAATGAAATTTGACAATACAGAAAAGTAAAGTACGCTGTACTGTTTATGCCATCATAAAGTATTATCATGCGTTTATTTTTTTAGTCTTGGTTAGTGGTCAGGATGAACCAGTTAGCATCTGTTATTCCACAAACACTCCATGCAAACTGGTGAGCATTTCTTGTTGGAATAACAAACATCGCTATCTTTGTCTCACCAACGTTTCCACATCCTGTAGCTGACAGATGAAACCCACAGAATCAACACACACTCCCATAACATGGAGAAACTCTGAACTCAGTATCCTTTGAACTGAACACTTTTCCATGATGCTTTCCCGCTCACTGATTTGAAAACACTGACACTGGAGACTCCTTCTAAACAAACTATCACTTATTTTTCATTTGTTTATTATTAACCTTACTATTAGTCTCTTTAAATGACTAGAATAAGTATAAAACCAAATGATCTTCACTTCACTAACGTTGTTATAGAAAACGCCGTCGTAGAAGATAAATACACATCTTCTGACCGAGGAGAATCAAGAACTCAGCAGCACTGTGGTATTAATTACAGTACAATATGATAACAACAAAATACAACTGATAAGTAGAAAGATTACAGAGCCTAAGACTGAAACTGACTACTCAGTGTTGTTGGGCAGCGCCTGACCAGCAGATTAGAAATAATCCGGTTCAACGGTGAGACAGAGGCTCAGGAAGGCTTTTGGTTTTTCTCTGTTCTCTGAATGAGATCAGACACTGATGTTGGTGAGGAGGTCTGGGGTGCAAACTGTCTTTCAGTTCATTCTGTAGGTGTTCCGTGTGGTTGAGAATCCTTCAAAAAATTTTGTTGAGGTCTTTCTTTCTGCTCTAATTTTAGCCTCAAATCTTTGGTAACCTTGTAGAGAAGTGACCCAGATCAGCAACCCAGAAGTAGAACATTGTAGTTTTTTAGCTGTTGCCTGGGAACTGTCCATGGTGCTGAAACCTGATTAACAAGACTGCTTTCTCTTTAAATGAACTGTGTATTTGATTCTTAGGTGTCCCACACATTTTTACCAATGTTTCCATGTTTAAGTTCTCTTTCTGTTTCTTCTGACAATATACGCATGCATACATACGACTATGAATAGATGCTTTAGGCAGTGGCAAACTCTTAGGCTTGTTCAAGAAATTGTTCCCTAATCTCATTCACAGAAGTATATTTTATGCATCATTGTGTAACAAATACCGAACCAACCATGATCCGTGTTGATCGGTGGATTTGGGTTCAAGCCCAAGGACTGCCAAGCTGCCACTATTGGGCCCTTAAGCAAGGCCATTAACCCTCACTGTTCCAGGTGTGCTGTATCATAGCTTACCTGATTGATGGGGAAATTAAAAAGCACTTGACATCTTCTGAAAATTTTGAAAGCTTTATTATGACTACAAAATGTAATTTTACCCAGTTTCAATAGGACTACTTGTAAAATGTGAGCTTTTTTTAAAAAATGCTATGTGTGAAAGCAAACAAAAAATTAATAACAATAATTTGGATTAGGCTTATCAATGCCCTGTGCTGGATGGGTGGGAGGGATGGCACTCTTTCTCACCTGTTAATCACAGTGACTAGCCAATCACAGACATTTGTGAGCTCATGTACTGTATGCGTAAGATGTCAGACATCATGAAAAGTCCCAGAGTGTGATGCAACATGATGATTTGGAAACATTAACACGACATTTTGAAACAAGCAGTCCAGCACAACTTCCATCAATCTACATCATCTCCTCAACTGAAAGTGTTTACATTTTACAAATCTGACAGCTCAAGGCTGAGTGTGAAACCCTGCACCTGGTGTCATATATCAAACATTTCCATCTGGACCAGCCAATGAGAGCACAACACAGACCCAGACATGCGAATAAGAGCATGACACGCTCACTCTTAGAGGACAACAACATAGCAGCGATTGGAGATAACTGCCCTTATAACAACCATTATAGGGCATCTATTGTATCACACAGACTGATACAGAAATTTAGGAGAATGTAAAAGACTCAGGTTGACAATAAAAAATGCTTGTCTCAGTAACTCGTATACTTGTAGTTAAGTACAACATTGCTTGCATTACCAAGATCCCATTAAGACCACATGAAGTCCTGCACCAGAGACCTTTTAGTAGGAAACTGACCACGATTTCATTGGTCAGAACCTCAAATTAAAGAGACTGGACATATTTTTTTTGGAAATGTAATAACAATGAAAGACATATGTGTGTCTATGATATACAACAAGCAATATCCTTGAACGGTGTCTTTATTCCATATATGGTCACAGCTTCCTGTTGAAACGAATGAACCTTATCTGTTCATTGGTTTGTTCCATGATTGCGTTTCCCTGTAAATACTTATTACATTGTGTGTTTACAAGTTTCGATCCCCGGTGGTTTACAATTTTTGATAAAAAACTTACCAAAAAAAGAATGAATCTTTAGTTGAAGGTCATATAAAATAAATTCTAAATGTCATTTAGGCTTCACTAATGTTAATAAGTTAGCATTCCTTAAGGAACATCTGTGAAACCTGGTACAATCAAGTCTCGGATATGACGATGTACAAACTTTTGCACTCAGCCTTTGGTGCTGCTGCAAAGCATTGTTTTTCACTGCAATTCTTGTTTCTCTTGGCTTTTTTGTGTTTATTTTATCCTCATTCTCACTTATTCCCTATATATTCCCATCTCACTTCTTTTCTAATGATGGCTGACTCTCTCTCTCTCTCTCTCTCTCTCTCTCTCTCTCTCTCTCTCTCTCTCTCTCTCAAAGTAACTGACTATGGCCCAATTGCTGACTTCACTAATCACTACAACACCTATTAATGGGAAATTGCACAGCACTTTTACTCAAAATTCACTTAAATCACTCAAAAAATGGATCAGGTTTTTATGGAGCTTTTATATATTTCAAATATTTGATGTCCTTGTTACTAATTAATACATTAAGCTTGCATTTCTATTTAATGACTTACCCCTGAATCTGCCTTTATTAACTTATTGTCCTTTTGCACATAAGTGAAAATTAATTACATTTAATTTAATAACACTGCTCAAGAATTATTTTGTCAGGGTTGACAGAGGCTTCGTCTCGATCCGCTCCCTAGTCCCCTAGAACTAGTTTCCTAGTATTCTACTTCAGAAATGTGTGTACAGAACAAATACACACGTGAGCAAGTGCATAAAGAAAACAAGGATGCAAACAAATCACATCACAATGAGAAAAGATTCAGATTTTGTACGTTATAACATGCAACATTCAAGGAAAAAGACATCTGTTTTTCATGTATGAGTGACTATTCGTGGCTCTTCCAAGACAAGCACTATAATCACGCCACTGGTAAACACATTCAGATAGAATTATATTCAACATATTTCTCAAAATAATCAACTACATGGTGATGTGATGAAGTCTTGAAGATGATTTCCTATAAGTGAAAGTGACGTGACGTACGGCTAAGTACGGTGACCCATACTGCATTTGACCCATCCAAAGTGCACACACACAGCAGTGAACACACACACACCGTGAACACACACCTGGAGCATTGGGCAGCCATTTATGCTGCAGCGCCCGGGGAGCAGTTGAGGGGAATTCGGTGCCTTGCTCCGGGGCACAAGGGCACCTCAGTCGTGGCCGGCCCGAGACTCGAACCCACAACCTTAGGGTTGAGAGTCAGACTTTCTAACCATTAGGCCACAACTTCCCCTGTATTCCTTTTATACCACAGCACTTTGCCAATGATTACACATTTATATTTAGTTTGAAAAATATGTCGTTCTTTATATAGGCTGTGGAATGTTTATGCGATTATTTAGTTCCTGTCATCACTGGTTTCCTCTTCAGCATCTTTTCTCTGATCACCACATACTCCGCTTACACTAGCCAAAGATTTCAGTCGTCTGCTAATTTAGTTAACCGTTTTGGACAAACACAATGACCCAAGAAATCACTTCAAGAGTAAATTACAATAAATGAAAATATCACTTTTTGTCGTGAAACCCTGATCCAGAGCAATTTATATTTTTTATACAACTGAGCAATCAAAGGTTAAGGGCCTTGCTCAAGGGCCCAGCAGTGGACACTGAGTGGACATGGGATTCAAAATCACAATCTTCCAGTCGAATCATCGGTCCAACACTTTAACCACTACCACATCCCTATTTATGGCTCCCAGAGAACAAGAACGTATCCCAGATCCCAGATACGTTCTCATGAACATTGCTTGGGCTTTAACGCTGTACCCTGAATCATGGGCTTGATATTAAAAAGCCCAAAGCACACCAATTCATCCAAGCTCCAAGGTCATACCACAGCACGTTCTCTCTATCTCCATCCCCTCAGAGCGTGTTCCAGACAGCATGCCGAAGCACAGCTTGGTAATTATCATCCCCTCTGTTCAAATGACCAAACAGTGTCCAAGCTTTCATCTGGAACCCTGTGCGAGTCGCCTATTGAAACCCTCGTGGTTTGTCAACACGATTTTAAAAGACGAGCACACATTAAACCGGGTTACAGCCGACTATCATCGAATCCATGATGAAGCAAAAAATGGCATCTTAGGAAGTGTATATATGTTTAATACGGTCAGATTTACGTAGTATTTTTTATGATAGGCTTAGAATAAACCAAAAATATCTGATTATTAAACCTGCAGACATTTTATTGTCATTTCAACAGTATACACTTATGAAAATAGTGGATAATATTTTATCATTTCATTCACGATATCATTTTTAAATAAACAGGGAGCAGGAACGTTGTGAATATAGTCTCGTGTATTCAGGATTTCCTGGTTTTATAACGTACAATAAATAAAAAATATCATTGTTCATCTTATTTTTATTTTTTTTCCTCATTGAGGTTGAAATATTTTTATTGTATAGGGAGATACATTTGCTCTGACCTATTGATATAGGCTTAATAGTCATGTATATGAGACCTTTTTGACAAGATTGAAAGATTCAGATTTTTATTTGATTTGACGTCATTTGTTTTGCAGTGCAGGAGTGACACCGAAGTGCCACTGCAGCAGTGTGTACGAGAGGAACTGCAGGGGTTTGACAGGGAAACAGAAAATCAGTTCAACTTCCATTCATTTCATACAGACTTACATGTGACCTTGTGTGACTAAGGGTACAGTATATTCAGGCATATTGACGAGGCACTTTGTTTTCTCCTTATGATGCATCATATTTCTGTTTGGAAATCACTATGTGGAGATGAACCTGATGGTCATCATCATGGTGGCATCATTACAATGATCATTATAATGTTGTGAATGCTTGAATGCTGTGTTGGAGAGCAAAGATGCACCAAACCAAGATGACATCACTGGTATCCAGGAATCTGGGAAAAATACAAGCAAACAAACAAATCACTTACTTTCCGACGAAGTTCTCCAGCACGGAGCTCTTCCCAGCGCTTTGGCCGCCCACCACTGCGATCTGAGGCAGGTCCAAGTTCGCATTCTGTCCGATGGCTGAAAACGCATCCTGCATCCGGTTCACTAGCGGGATCAGATCCTCCATTCCCCGGTTCCCCATCCTGAGTGCTTAGGGGACTGTGGATCACTCCTTATCCGAGAAAACAAGGAGACACAAGACTGATAATGGCAGATTGGACCGTAATATTAACCCGGATTCTGTTCTATATCGGTGATATCCCCTGTTATGACACGTAATGATATGTGATGTGATGAAGACTCATCCTCAGCAACCTTCCTCCTTCCTCCGCAATCTGCCAGGCGACGAGATCTCCTCTTTATTATGGGAAAAATGGGTTGCCAGATTGGAAAATATAGTGCACCATCCGGTCCCTACTAAGCCTATAAACTACAAAACGGTGGAAGGAGATCTGTGTTTCTTAGGGGGGGGGGGGGGGATCACATCAACAGAGACATTCATGTTTGTTTTGTGTTATTTTAGTCACGTTGCCTTGTGGTTCAGCAATAAAGAGGGAGAAAATTTTCCATCAGTGACTCAAAACGCACAATTCTATTCAAATCTCTACTGTTAGGTGATAATATTCAGCACTTTTACGATTATACTTAGTGTTTGGATTTTAAAAACCTTGAATGCAGCCTTTAATCTAACAGAAAGGTTTGTGTTTTGTGTAGAAATCCTTCTAGATTTTCTAGATTGGTTTAAACTCATGACTCATTAAAATCATGACAACCATCACAACGACAGCGTTTTTACAATTTTACGGTTTTGCTTGGAAACCTGAAAGACAGAATATAGAATGCTAAACTGAGTACATTCTACAAATAGAAACCATAGCCATTATAACAAAAAATACCATAAAAAATACCTCAAATGTTTTACTTTGAATATCTAAATAAACCATGTGTTTTCTGCACCAATTTAAATTAATTAAATACATAAATATACTCGAAATATTTTTCTAATCGCTACAAAACCTACAGTCACGTGTCGATTAAAGCGGGACAACTGCGTAGGGATTTTTTCCAGTTTGGGTTAAAAATTTTACCCCAGTAAGGGTTTTAATCCACTCTGGCGCCCTAGCTCTGCATAATCAAGTCCCATCTTGTTTCGCTCCCTAATGGTCGCTAGTGGGCGCTATTTTAATGGCTCGATTTTGCGTTATTATTTATTTTTATATATATTTTTTTATTAATATAACGTTGAAATATATGCATGATGTCTTTTGTAAAACAAACAAACAAAGAAGAAACTCAATACTATGCAATTAAACACATTACATAAATATATATCACATGGGTATTATTATTATTATTATTATTATTATTATTATTACTATTATTATTATTATTATTGATATTATAATAATAATAATAATAATAATAATAATAATAATAATAATAATAATAATAATAATAATAATTATTATTATTATTATTATCATCATCATCATCATCATCATCATCATCATCATCATTATTATTATTATTATTATTATTATCATTAGTATTGTTATTATGACTATTATTATTTACTTACTTTTTATTTGAACTTTTTTATTTACGCTATACAGAGTCCATACTACGTCACAACAGTGCTGATTGCCATTGTGCGGTTCCATGCTAACGGATTATTCCACTGTGAGATAAAAAGGGGGGGGGGGGTTTCCTCCTCCTCCTCTTCATCCTCCTCCTCCTACAATGTCTATGGTGTGGCTTATGATTTTATGACAAAAGAATTAAACAAGTATATCTTCGTTGTCTTCTTTGTTTAAATGTGTACGTTTTTTGTGTGTGATGGATATGTTCTAAATGTTATAATACAGTTGAGAAAATACGGTAGAATAACAAAGAAATGAAGAATGAACTATTCTGAGACATTTTACATGTCATGATTTGCTTTTATTATTCACATCTCAGTGTATCCTTATGCTTTAATTAAGTCCATTACTTCAAACATTTACATGGCATTATTAGAGACGGGTTTATAATATAAAGTGTAAATACAGAAGCAAAAAAACAGAGCTTTTTAGATTTAGGTTTATTAATGTTGGTATTATGAGAACACATTTTGTCTTTGAGCTTTGTTTTATCTATGGTTGCACTTCTTCCTCCATTCCAGTAGGGGGAAACATACTTAAAGAGAAGCATATTTTTAGCCACACTCACTGGCCGAATGTCAAATAACACATTTTGGATATAAAGTGCACTAGAAATGCGATACACTTGTACCCTAAATAGTGAACGAATGTATTGAGTAAGGAGGTATTTGGAATAGAACGCGTGGACGCTAGCTAAGCCGAGTCCGTCCAAACACCGGTATGTTAGCATAGCAGGTGCGTAGTCGGTAATGTTATGATAGACGGTGCGCGTATTTTTCTGAACTTTTGTTCGATATTTTTTTTAGAAATGCTATTTGATACGAAATTATCTTCCGTGTGTTAAAAAACTATCGTTAAAGTTTCAACAGGCTGTTGGCTAAAAGCTAACGTCTTAGCTAGCTGGCTAGTTTTGTCTCGTTTTCACTGAATACAAAGTTGTAGCGCGCGCGCAGTTTAAAAATAAAAGACTCTCTTTTCAATAGTAAACATACACTTAGTTATATCGATGGTGTTATAAGCTGATTAACAAAGCTAGGTAACGGTTTCCTAGTAGAAAATGCTTGGCGTGGTTAGCTTACGTTAACTAGCGTGCTAGTTCTAAGGGTTGATTATGTTCATAATTAAGCGTTGAGCGCTTGTCATTGTTCATCGCAGCACTGACGTAGCTGAGCGTATTTAACGTAGTGTTTTTTTATTATCTTATTTTAGACAAGTCGGGCATTCGATCATTGTAATAGCTAACGTTCATTTGTTTTCACACCTGTATTCCAATCCTTCTTGTTTGGATTGGCTTGTTTTTATGACTGATAGGTGGACTGGTCATATTTAACCAATTGTCGTGTAAAGGGCGGGGCGAGACTATCCAATCACAGATCAGGAGGCGGGATTATTTTCCTGAATATAGGTGGTTTAAAAAAACAGACTAAACAAAAGCGATGGGTTTTTATTTATGTAATGTTTAATGCTATTCCTTTTCCCCTAAAAGTCCCCAGATCAGTTTACTTTTAAATATTCCCTTAACTTTTTTAAAAATAAAAATCACCATGTAACACAATAAAGAAGGAATATTTTTGTCAATACTTTTTATTTGTTTTTAATTTGTAGGAATCACTACTGAGGTATTGCAGTAAAGTTGGTCAGCTCATCACTTCCAACATCAGGATGTTTAACCCTCACCATCACCAGCAGCAGCAGCAGCAGCAGTTTCATCAGCACCTTCGTCAGCTGCAGCAGCTGTTCCAGCAGCAAACCCCACCGCCGCCTCCTCCACCTCCTCCACCACCACCCCAACCTCCACCAACACATCACATCCCCCATCACCACGGGGGAGGACGGTGAGACCCCACCGACGAGTTGTTTTATATGGGTGTGATTGTGGTCATGTGTTCTATATAGAATCCCTCGTCATACAAACATCTCAGTATTAGTAACAACTGGATGCTAGCCGATCGAATGGAGACCGCAGGCAGCTTTTAATACATTAATGTTGAAAGTAAGCTAGTTCAAAGTGGTTATATTTACTACTTTCAGATAGTCATAGACACTGAACAGTTCATAATTCTCTTTAAAAACAAGAGGGTAAATGAAATTAAACACTATCTCCCATGAAGCATGGTGGTGGGAGTGCCATGTTTAAATTTGCCTCTTGGTTGAGTCTCAGATTATTGTCTTCTTGTTTGTTGGGCTCTAACAGGCCTATGACTGTCCCGGCTCCGGCGCCTCCTTCTGCCCGCATGGTCAACCTGTGCTCTGCCACCCAGACCATCATCGCCCCTAATCCCATGCTGCAAGGTGCATTGCTGATGCAGCAGATGCAAGGTAAGCCGAGTACCTCTCTACTCTTTGTATATGTGGCATATTTTATTCATTGCCTTTCAAATGATTCATTTCATCATTGTGTTCCTTACTTCTGTTTAGTTGTAATATTCAAATATTGAAAAACACGACAAGTGATGAGGTTGCATGATAAAAATCCATCAGCATATCTGTAATATAACTACTAATTATGAGTAAAAAGTGTCTGTTCTCAAATGTGTAGATAAGATATTAGACATGTTGTAGAGATTTATATTTGCTGTTTAAAGCATATTAATATGCTGAAAGAGAACATTTTCTTAAGATTGTTTTTGGTTTTTTCTTTTTCTTTAAAAGGGGGGATGCGGAGCTTTGCCATGGGTGGACAGCAGTTTCAGCAGTTTTTCGCTGCAGGCTCCAGATCCTCCATTTTGGGACCGGTTCCACTCGGGGTTGCTATAAAAACTCCACATATGGGATTTCCTCCACGACACTTCAACCCTCATGCTCGCTATTTTAACAACGTAAGTTGTTTAAAGGCCAGTAAGTCATTTGATTGTAGTGTAAAGGGCTATTAGTGACTGGGTTATCAATGTACACACAGGACTTTCAGTCACGACAGCCGGACAGGAAGAGAGAGAATGAACACAGACCTGCAATCGCGCCCGACAGCCAGTCTGGGGCGAGCAGCAGCCGAGGTACACGCCGCTCAGCTCTATATGCTCTACTGTTATCTTTGTGTTTGTGTGAAAACAGAAATTCTGATTCATTTTTGCTGTAGATGAAACCACATCAGTGGCAGATGTCAGCGGTCAATCATCCACGCAGCAGCCGGATGAGCCTGCTGCTAAGAAACAGCGAGCTGAAGGGTACATTCTTGTTCTTATGTTAGAATCTGTAGCACTCTAGCTTTTCATAAACGGTGTAACAGACATCAAGCATTTGTTCATCATTATTTTAATTACGACTAAGTATTTTAACGTGTCCTCAGGTCAAACGACCCTCTCGAGACCGAAGCATCTCCGAGTACAGAGTACGAACGCACTGCTGAAGATCCTGATACTGCAGGTAACCATGGAATCAGATACAAATAATTATTACCTTAAAAAAGCACAACACCGCTTTCACACTGAGTTGAGTCGCAAACAGGTCAATCGCTCGTCGATACCTCTTCCAACTGCTTCAGGGTAAATGGTAATTAAACTCGTGCTTGATTTGTCTGTCAGACTGCATACCAGAAGAAGACGGGACTGTAGCCGGGTCCGAGGCAGCCGAGGCACTGGAGCAAAGCCGGGCAGCTGAGGTCGGTATCACAACCAGTGTCATTTCTGCAGGATGCTGATAAACCGGATGTTTAAAGGACTTTTTTTTTTTTGCACTGTGCAGCAAGTCGAAGGCCCCGAGTCTTCACTCAAAAATGCAGATCAGCAGAGTAGTTCGAACCAGCCGGAGCCCGTGGGTTCGGGGACTGTATCTGATGGTAAAGACGACGCAGCCAGGAGCAGTGACGCGGCTAGGGAAGCAGCAGCAGATGGAGGAGGAGGAGAAACTGCTAACAAATTCTACTGCTATATCTGTAACATTACCTGCCACAACCAACAAGTAAGCCACTCGGTGTAGTTTATCAGCATCGGGCTGACTGACAATAGGTTCGTCAACAAAAGCTAAATATATTACAAAAGCTTGCAATGATCAGTCTAAAAATTGTTGGTTCGAAAACGTATTCATTGAATAGCTTTGGGTTGTCCGTCCATCTGTCCATGAATCTGATGAATTTTCTATGATCTTCCATTGTTCTCTTCCCGATAGTGTAATTGTTCTGTGTACTGTTCTAGTGACTTCGGCAACCTTTAGTGTGTGTGTGTGTGTGTGCGCGTGCAGAATTTCCAGAGCCATATGAATGGACTGGCCCATCAGCAGAGGATGATGGAAATTCAGCACATGAGTAACGCCTGCCTCGTCACACTGCTCCCTCGTGTACAGGAGTCTCTACAGGGGCCACGCAAAGACGGGTGAGCGAGATAAAAAAAATAAACAGCTTCTAAGCTGCTGCCAAAACAGTATGGATTTGAAGCGTTGTAGTGACGTAATGTCCCGTATCCCATAGGGAGAAAAGACCAGGCTTGCAGAGGTGGTGTCCCACCTGTAAAACCCACTTCACTACGAATGTCATGGATCATCGTAAAACCAAGGAGCACAAGGTTGAACCTCTTAGTTAGACATAAGTCATGATTTCTTAATAGAAAACTAGAAACTTACTATTTAGATTAACATTAAAATGCAGCATAGAAAGAGCACTTGCACAGATTTGAAGCTATTCTGTTTTTTTTTTTTTTTTTGTTGTTGTTTTTTTGGTGGCAGCTCTGTAGCCGTTCTCAGACTCCCGGCTGTACCGTCTGTAAGCAGCAGTTTAGGACGTCCAGAGAATTCGTCGAACACATGCAGTCCACCGAGCACAAGCAGCGCATGGAGCAGGTACACTTTCTGTCCAGTGTAGTCTTACTGATGGAGCATGTCTTCTTCAATGATGGTGAAATATCTTTCCTACATAGTTGTTAAAAGAGACCGGGAAAGGGAACCTGGACGAACTGGGTTTGGAGGTGTACACAGTGGGCGCTGACGAAGAAGGCATCGACAGTGAGGAGGAAGAGAAGGTGGATGAAGAAAACGGACAGGTAGAATTAGGGAATTTAGTGATCAATTATCCCACATGATTTTTATTTTAATTTTTTTTCCTTGCTCCAGTAATCCAATCTTTATTAATGCTGAAAAGAGTGTGTAAGTTTATTTGTGTTGTTCTTTCTTTAGCAGGAAGGTCTGCCTGTACAGATGGAGGTCACATTGGAAGATATGACGGAGGAGGAAGAGTTCGACTCAGACACCGTATACGGTAAGGCCCATGCTAGAACCGTGTGTGTGGGAGCTTCTGCCTATTTCAAATTCACTATTTATCTTTGACTCATTCATGCGTTTCATTACTAAATTACTGTGAATACGGTTCCAAGGTTCCAACTTTGTCATCCCCGTGGCCGGGTTCCTGTGCCGACTGTGTAACGAGTTTTATCACTACGAGGCATCAGCACGACGCTCGCACTGCAAAACGCTCCAACACTTCGATAATCTGAAGGTAAGTCACAGGCGTTATTATCTTTGAATCGGACTTTACTACATCCAATGGTGCCCGGATTCTGTGGTTAAGACGTAGTATTTACGATACTGAAACGGTAGAAACAGTGTTTAGGGGGAAAAACGGAAGAGCTGCTAAGTAAGAACTGCCTGGTGTATGATGTAATACTACCTTTTTATTAATTTAATTAATTGTTTTTGCTGTTACAGAGATATAAAGCATTAAAGATTCAGGAAGTTTCAGCTTTACAGGCCTCAGAGTCAGTTTGCACCTCAGAGGATCATCAATCCAAGGACACAGAGTCTCCTAGTGGTTCCTCTTTAAGTGACCCTGTCATCAGCAACAGTAGACTAGTGTCCACTGAAGCAGCTACAGTTCAGGAAAGCATCACTACTAGTATCACCACCACAACCACCGCCAGCACCAGCAAAGAGAATAACAACAACACCGGCAGCGGCAGCGCGCCGCCTTCTCCTCCTAACCAGCAGCCTGTTTCTGGGTCTCCAACCAAGACCAGAGATACAGAGGAAGACACGGTCACGGAAGAGCCTGATGCGGACGAGCCCGAGGAGGACGTTCTCAGCCCCGTGCCCGAAGAGAAGACGACCCGAGGGCGCGGAAGAACGCCCGCCAAGAGAAGAGGGAGGGGAGGACGACGACGCTGAGCACTGGGGAAGATGCAGAGATGGAGGAATGAGCTGCTAGAGTTAGAAAGAGTGGGAAAAATGTAATTCGATGTTTATTACCCATCTTCTGCTGTTCACTAAAAGTGTGGGAACCCAGGACAGTAGGACAGACCCTGTAGAGAATAGGTCTTTTTTTCATTAGTCATTTTGTAGGTCCTTGTCCCGGATTTGACATTTAAACCCCTCAAAAGTTTTAGTATGTTTTTTGTTTTTTTTTATTTAATTTTTTCCTCCCTTTGAGCTTTGTTCAGAATGTGTACTGACGAAATAAGGATCTTGCACATTTCCATCTCGTGAGGTTCTTGATCCCTCAGAAGCTTGTAGTGACTTAGAATGTAGCAACGTTTTACTTTAACAAGCATTTTTATCATGGTTCTGTAAAGCATAAAAAAAAAAAAAACAATTACGGTACATTTATTTTGAACGGGAACACGTGTTTAGAGACGATCCGCGGAATAACGTGCAACCGAGCTGCGAATCAAACGAACATCAAGTTTTAAAGGTAAACATGATCACAGTTCCTAACTTGTTTATTTTGGGGTTTTTTTTTTAGCTTCAGGCTAAATTCAGGTAAATCCTGTTCAGAAACCTGTGATGTGCTTTTGGATAAATGGTCTTTCATTGTAGGCAGGATGTATAGACACGCCTCAGATGCTGTGTCTTCTAGAGAAACGGAAGCGTGCGTGTGGTGTACACATTAAAGCCTTCATACGTTGGATTCGATTGATGACAAAAAAAAACTCAAATCGGTCTAAATGCATAACGTCTGCCGGTCACCTGCGGAGAAGGTGATGTTTTACGACCCGAGCTTGGAGAGAAGAAACCGAGCTCTTACAGGTTTGCGCAAAAAGCCTTCAAGAGCTTGCTATTCCAACGAGCAACAAGGAAAGTGTTACTTCACGAGCGTTCGCCGCTGTCTTTAGCCTAGAATCCGGGAGCATCTTCTTGAACATCATCTTAGTGTCCTAGTGTCAGTGGAGTTGTCGTTCTTAATGTTGTTAGCTTAGCTGGACGTACCACCATGCCGTTTGTTTTTCATGCTCCTATCACTAGGCGAGGCTAATCGGTCAGATTTTTTTTTTGTTGTTTCTGTCTCAGTAATTCACACTTTTTTTTTCACTCGGTTTAATTTTACAGCTATGGTATGCGGTCCAAAACAATGACAGGATCTGGTCCACCCTATAGATCGACGTTTGGTGGAAATGAAAAAGACACAGCTATCCTTGTGGGTTTAAAAGCATCTCCAAACATCTACTTTAGTCTGCTAGGCCGTGTTGGTATACATCTCTCCAAATCCTGTGCTTACGCTTTCTTTTTTAAAAATGTGAGCAAGTGCAGAATAACTATTAATAACTAACTTGGATTCATTTATTCATAAATCCTGTATAGAGAAACACTGAAGAAGAGCTGCTTTATACAAATTTGTTGTTGTTGCTGGTTTTTTTTTTTTTTTTTGGTGAGGATCTTTTCCCTCCCTCAGTGGCATTAGTTGTGTGATTGTAATACTTTTTTTTCCTGTGTGGTGTTTTTTTTTTGTTTTGTTTTGTTTTTACATATTTTTCCCCTCCCATTTGCATCTCCACACACTGTCAAAATACACTGGAAAAAACCCTAAACCCGCATGTTTTGTGTGTTTAACCCGGCAAGTAAAAGTCGTGATATTTGGCTGTTGCGCCGCAATACACTTGGTAACTCTGGGACAGTAACCGCTGCGCTTTAGATAGAGATAAATATACAATCCCAAGTGGATTTATCATCTCATTTCCCCAAATGATACTCAGATAAATTTGTCTTGGAGTCACGAACGTGATCCCCTGCACAGGCTTTGTTTAGAAAGCGTTCACACTTCCAGTGTCATTGGACTTGTGTGATTTCTTTTCATTAATAAGTGGATTTGCTAGCAATAGTGGGAATGTTTGGTCTTTGAGAATTGTTTCTTCAGTGAGATATTAAGTGATTTGATTTGAATTGAAGTGATATGTTTTAGTGACCAAGATGTCCAGAAAGATCTGAAGCCATATCCAGATCAAGCACAGGTCTAGATCTGCCCTCATACTGTCCAGGAATTCTATTATTAACAAATCTGCTCGAGAGAGTTGAGATGATCGTTTCTTCAGGATTTGAAAGCCGTAAACACTCAACACAGTTCCTCTTTGAGGTGTACATTTTAAGCTGATTAATCCTTCTTGAAAAAAAAATTTTTTTTAATGAATGGCAGACACGAGTTAGCCACATACAGTATTAATCACTCAGAAATCAAGAGACAGTCCAGTCCAGTTTCCATTTAACAACTAAACTCTGTAGATGTACACCTTAAATCCAGTTCCAGAAAGAAAGAAAAATACCACAACTCGTAGTCTTTTACTCACACAGCTGTTTCGAAAGACACATTGCAAGGAATAGCATTAAGGAAAGCTAACAAAATGTGTAGAGATCTGAGTCCTACCTCCTTCCAGGACCACAACAATATGAGAAAATGATCACCATCAGAATGGAACTGTACATTTCATAATCTATTTTTATTCTACAAATGAAATAAGGATTTAAAAAAAGGTTGTTTTATAGGAGCTGGAAGCATCTTGTTTTGTTTTTTTTTTCCTCCAGATGTTTGTTTTCTGCATTTTAATGTCTATTAAAATATTTGATGATGAAGCGCTTGGTTTCAAAAGGAGTGATTTATTAAATATTTATCATAAATAATCATCTTTGTTCGGATAAAACAATAATAAAACATGACATGGAGGAACATGGATGTACACACAAAGCTTGATGTTTCTACACCGTATAGTAAATACAGCAAACACAAATACAGGACGGTTTTATGCCAGTGGAATGAGTCAGAACTGGAATCCGGTCGTCATCCCTCAGACGCCGGTGCTTTCTTCTCCTCCGGTTGCTTTTTGTTGAGCTGAGCTCGAAACTCTTGCCGAGCCTGCCGGTTAGACTCCAGGAGCTCGTGCAGTTGTCCGTTCAGAGCATCGTTCCTCTCCTCCAAGTTGTCCAGGCAGGAGTTTATCTGGTCCAGCATGGAGTTAATGGCAGCGTACTCTAAAGTTTCAACAACAAAAAACAAGACCATGGACAGGACAATGACCATGTGGAACAAACTTATTAACTCTGTATACATGAACACAGGAGCAAAAAAAATCTCTTCTGGTCATTTAAACTAGTTTATAATTAATTCATATTTCAATTCAGGTGTGACATAAATCATGCATTATCAATCAATCAAATTTTATTTATAGAGCACCTTACAACAGCAAAAAGGAGCACAAGGTGCTTTCCAGTAAAACAACAATAAAAAAATAAAATCAATAAGAACACAATGAACATAAAATAGCAGTTGAAACAGGGTCTACGTTTAACTACGTTTTGTTATATAACAAAGCATGCAATGTTTTAAATTAATACAAATATATTAATATATATTAAATATAAGTACATTCTCACACAGTGATTTTATCACCTTAGTGGTTAATAATTATTATTAGTAGTAGTAGAAGTAATATACAAAAATAATAGTTTTAAGGTTATAAGAATGAAACGAACCAATCTGGCAACCCAGATATCTCCTTAACATCCTCCTTTACAGATTACGTGCTTTTAATCCTAACTTTATCTGTCAGATATAATAAACATAATCCGTTTGTGATTTATTTTCCGAATCAGTCAGACTGTGTTTCTACATAAAACTCACCTTCCTCATTAAAATCATCCTCATCCTCAATGATTCCATCATCATCAGCTATAAGCTCTGGATCTCCATTTAATCCTGACATTTTCATCTCTACTGACACTAAAGGAGCTTTAAGAGAGAATCACATTTCATTATAAACCTTTAAACACAAACTGGGAGTTAAAAACAACACATTATTGTGCATGATACCTGTCAGCTGACTTAATAGGTGTCCTGATAAAATGCCGTAATATAATAAAATATTTATGAACGGAAATAAATAAAGATGGCTGTCTTTTTGTTTACCTATATCTCATTAAATACAAATGACATTACATACGATTAAAAACCGAATTACTTATGAATTTGTTTGTTTATTACAGACATTATTGATAGTCACCTATCTGAGCTTGTTGTGGGCCAAAGCGTCGCACTAAATATACGTCACGCTGGAGCTAACATCAACTTGTTTTTTTTTTTAAAGTATTATTTAAACCAGGTTTCTTATTTTTGTGTAATTAGATCTATTTGGTGTTCCTCGTGTTCTTGGTCACATGTTTAGGCTCCTTGTTAATCAGATATAGCTTTGTTTTCTGTAAAAAATCACGAGTTTCTTCCTCCACACGTGTTATCTGGAGCAGAAATGGACGACTTGCCTGCAGATTTAAGAGAATTCCTACAAAATCAACCTTTTCTAGAGCTCACTGAAGCCAAAAAGGTAATCAGCTGAAGGTTTTTAAATAATATCTCCTTTATGATTCGTGTCTCACGTGTTGTCTTGCTTTCAGATCAAGTGTACGTTAAATGGCCACGAGTTTCCATGCAAGCTTGCAGAGATCCAGAGCTTTATATCTGGGAAGAAATACAAGAAACTGTGTGCTGGAAAGGAATTTAACTACAGTCAGTATGAACCTTATCTGGTCCCGAGCACAAAGCAGCAGTAAGTTTGTTTATTTAGAAGGAAATACAAATCACTTTTGTTTTTATTTCACTGTAATGTGACATTGTGACATGTGTCTGTTTGACGTTTCCTTTATTTCTTTCTTTCCATACAGGAATCATCTGTTTTGCAAGCTGACACTGAGACATCTCAATCGTGTGCCTCATCATGTCCTACGGCATGTCAGTGGAAAACGGTTCAAGAAAGCTTTAGCACAATGTAATCACACGCTTCAGAACAAATCAAATTTTATTTCTCACATACACATACATACAGGGTACGACATGCAGTGAAATGCCTTTTGCATCTGTCCGGTATATAAACATAAAAAAAAAGAATGCAGTTTAGGATAAAATTAACCAAAAGGAGATGGATAAATAAAAAAGTAAAAAAAAAAGTAAAAACTATATAAAAAAAAACTAAATAAAATATGAAAATATAAGTGGAAAAATAATGTATATACATAAATGTGTATGGTTTTTAAAGATTGTCCTTAAAGTGTCCATGTGCAGTATGGTAAATAGTGTATATAGTGGCACTGTGCTGTTCAAGTCCAGAGTTAGTGTCGGTGCAAAAAGGGTGTGCATAAAAACAGTGAAGATGGAGGGAGAGGTCTAGTACTAGATCCTGGGTGTTTCCTGGATTATACTCCGAATGGCCTGCGATGATAAGCTTCTCCTCATCCTCTCAGTGTTTGCTTTCAGGGAGCGGAAGCGTTTCCCTGAACGCAACAAAGAAAAGAGTCCATTGTTGGGTCGGCTGAGATCCTTTACAATCTTCCTGGCTCTGGTTCGGCACCGCGTGCTGTAGATGTCCTGCAGGTCAGGGAGCTCAGTGTGGATGGTAGGTTCAGCTGACCGCACCACCCTCTGGAGGGCTCGCCTGTCCTGCATGGTGCTGTTCCCGAACCAGGGAGTGCCTGTCAGGAGTGCCTCTTCCCGTCAGGATGCACTCAATGGTGCAGATGTAGAAAGTCTTTAGCACCTGAGAGGGTAGTTTGAAGTCCCTTAAGCATCTCAGGTGGTACAGATGTGCGTGCTTTTTATAGGAAAACAATCAACGATGGAGAGTTGCTGCTGACGTGGCTTTACTGTAGCCAACTCGGATTTGGTTTTATTCCTCTTGTACCACATCAATTTATCCATGATTACAATTATTCCTATTAAATAATGACCAAGAATTAAATTTTTTAAGTTTTAATTCTTTTACAGTTAATGGCATAGGAGAGACAGATAAGTTAGATACTGGATGTTAGTGCACTGACATTGTAGATTTATACAGTTGTTGTTTTTTTGTTGTTGTTTTTTTAATTATTATTTTTAATAAGATGTAAATATATGGCTTGTCATTTTTCCAAGAAAGTATAAAGCATGAGATTCTCATTCCTTCTGACTGACGCTTTGATCTTTTCTTGTTATTGTATCTTGATAACAGGATCAATTTGTTTTGTGTTTATTTGTTTCAATTTGGGTTTTTTCCAGATGAGGAATGTGTGAAACAAGGTGTGGAGTTTGTTCCCTTAAGACTCCAGCAGAAAAAAAGCAGACCCAAAAACACAGAAGATGGCATGGAGAGCAGGAGTGAAGATAGCGGCAAGCACAAACAAAAGCAGAAAGTGAAAAAGAAACAAGACAGTGGCATTTGGGCTCCAAGCTCCAGCGAGGGAGAAGCCAGCGACTCGGAGGACAGCATGTCGGATCTCTATCCACGTACGCTTTTATACTAGCTCTATTTATTTTTTTATTATTCAACATGTACTGTACTGCTTCTGTTCATATTTCCAATGAATCTCTTGTAACGTTATATGTTTTATGTGTAATTTAACATTTGTGAGAGATTCACACACACATTTTGCTCCTGTCTTCCTTGTAGCAACTCTCTTCACGCTAAAGAAGCCAGAAGGACAGGAAGAGATTGAGGGAGATGAAGATGAATTCCAGACAGATGATGATGAGGAGGAGGATATGGAGGTTTCTGAACCAGAAGAAGCGAAACAAGCAGTGCAGAAACGTAAAAAGGTATTTAGATTAAATATTTTCCCCCGTACAGTTTTTATTTTCTGTGGAAAAAATGGTTTATATATGGCAGCAGGTTACATTTATTTTTATTTCTTTCACAAATATATACACAAGAAGTCATTAACAATAAATTGTATTTAAAAGTTTACAGGTTTCTGACTGTATTTCTCTGCCTTTACAGGTCCAGTCTGCTGGAGTTAACAAGAAATTCAAGAAAAACAAAAAAAGGAAAGGATTCAAGCAGATCAGCAAAGTGAAGAATGGAAAATAAAAAAAAATATTAGCATTAATTCGGCTTCCTCTGATGTTACTGCTGCATTCCTATCATTTATATAATATATCTTTATGATACGCTGTCACAAACATCCTGAAAAGCACATTTAAATAGGCGGCCAGATGTTTCTGCATAAATCATTAAATACATGCTCACAGTGATGATAATCGTAGACTTAATATTTGGCCATTGATGTTTTATTGACTGTATTATTGAAATGATTACATATGCATTTCCAGTTAGGAAGTTGTGGCCTAAAGGTTAGAGAGTCTGACTCCTAACCCTGAGGTTTTGGGTTCAAGTCTCGGCCCGGCCACGACTGAGGTGCCCTTGAGCAAGGCATTTATCGAGGAATAAGAGAAACAAATGCAACCAATTTCATTATCAGCAGGATCCAGTGAGGATGAGGAAGGGTATTTTTAAGAATCGTTTTCAGACCTGAGGGAAAAGCTTCCATAACCACAGGATACTCTTTAGGAATTATATAGAAACTGGAATATTATATTTAGAAGAGATTAACAGAAGGGGTTTAAAAGCTGACTAACCAAACACAGGGCTGTCAAGTGTCGCGCATTGAGAGTGACAGTCACACATTTTGGTCTTTTCTCACACAGAAAAACATACTATTTATCATATATTTAATATGCAGCAGCACCCAAAATGTTTCCCAGATAATCAGCATCAGGTTTTCATGATTGTCTGTAACTTAGCCAACAGTTTTACAGCCTGTTCACTGACAACACCTGCTCAGAACAAGTAGTCTAGGTCAGTGGTTCTCAAACTGAGGGCCCTGAGATGGTGCCAGAAAACAACTGAGTAATAGAGACCCCTGGTTCCTTTTTTCAAAGGTGACGATTGAACCAATTTGGGAGGCTATCAAAGATCGCAGCCTTGGTTTTAGTGCTTTCACATTCTAATGCTGATGCCTAGAGGGTATTTTCCATGGTCGGATGAACAAAACCTCAACACAAAACAGCTTGTCTCTGGATGGGACATGGACTTGTCCTCAGTCATGCCTGAAAAATGTCTGGGCTTGAGCTGAACTGTTTTAAATGGGAGCAACATTACAAATGATAAAGGAGTCCAAAAAGGCAACAGACACTTACAATAAACACCACCAGTCATAATCTCTCTCTCTCTCTCACACACACACACACACACACACACACAAAATAAGCATCTGTTCGTGAAAATTAGATGACTTTAAAGGTTTGATACTATTTAATAACCGCTATATGTAAGTCTTGACTCTCAGTAACCAGTGATTGTTTTTGGCACAAATTAAAACCCACATATTTCCTATTAATTTATTATTATTTATTATTAAAACATTATCAATATCTTAATGTTTTATTTGAGATTCACTCCTTCATCGACTGTCCGTCGCGCGTCATTTGACGTCATTTAAAGGCGACGCACTTTGTTGTGTTTACCTTCGGGTAGAAGAAGCAGCGTTTACGGTTTTGTGGTAAGGCTGAGATTTGATTTTTATTCATAAATCGATGCGGGTTACAGATGTTTTCATGCATGATAAATGTCGGATCCGTAAATATCAGTGAATCGATGAGTTTTGATGTTTATTGTACATTATTACAATATATTATTATTTAAATGATGGTTAAACGATGGACGGTGAATTTCAGCAGGGAGATGAACTGAAACTAAGCAGAAAAATAAGATATTCATTTGTAATACTGTGGGGAAAAAACTACTAACAACATATAAGAAATGTATATAAATCTTTACAGTTTTAAGAGAATTTTATATTTTGATATTTTATCACATGGCTGATATCATTCTTTAGTCTTACTCCATAGGTTACATGTATTTTAAGTGCCCCAGTACATTCATTCTAACTGTTTTTGTTTGTTTGTTTGTTTGTTTGTTTGTTTTTACATTTAGGAAATCCTCATTCACAGGCAAGCTTTCTCTAAACGCCTAGACTCTGTCTGTTACAAGCTTTCCTGTCCACCATGGCGAGTACAACAGTGAAGTTTATCTGGTGTTCTTGCCGCAACTATAAAATCCAGTCCAAAGACACGCACGAAAAGTGTTTAATCTGCCTGGGAATCCAACATGCCAAAGAAGCTGTGCTCGAGTATGGAAAATGTCAACACTGTGCCAAAATGGACTGGAGTACTTGTATTAAGCGTCTCACCAAGGTTCAGGAGGTGATCCATCAAGAGGCCCAGCAGCGGAAAAGCGAGGCGTCTCAGAATGGAATTCAGCCTAAACTTGAAGCGGTGGCATCGTCAGCTAAATCTGTGAGAGTGGTGTCTGCTACACCTACTGTAAAAGAGACTGCAAATGCTGCTCCTGGACCATCTTTCTCCACTGCACCCGTTATGTTCACTCTTGTCTCACCATCTATGGACTTGCCTGACCCAAACGCTGCAGCGGTAAAAGGTACGTACCTATCACATGTCGCCTTGCAGCATAAGCTAGACTCGGCTCCATCTGTAGCGCCCACATCAATGCCTTCGACCTCACACAAGAGATGCCATTCGTCTAGGTGTCACTCATGCTGCACGAGGCACTCAAGCAGGGTATGTGGACGGAGAAGGAAACGGCCCCTGACTTCGTCCTCATGTTCGTCCTGGAGCTCTGACTCCTCCTGCGAGTCTGTTCGGGAGAAAAGGACCCGGAAGGAAACGAAGAATTCTACAAAACTTGACAGGAAAAGTGATCAGCTGCTTAACTTGGTGCAGCAGAAACTGGAAGCCCAGCAGAGGGCCATGCAAGTACATTGGAGCGCAATAGAGAGAAGGCTTGATGTCTTGGAGAAAAACAGAATACAGGTCGACGTTACAAATTTAGCAGAAAGCTCTCAAGTGGATCAGGGACAACAGACTGGTAGCACTGCTAGTTCTGGATCTGTTTCTCTTTCTAATGTAGTAAAGCAAGAAGACGGGCCAATAGATATCTCGCATGCTTTAAAATCTAATTTATGGCCACGGGTGAGTTCTGTGCAAGAGGTTCTCACGTCTGATGAGCTGCAGAATCTCATAGTACGGGCAGCCAAACACTTGGGTATCAATTTTCCTAAATCTCAAAATGACTCCCCACATCCAGTTATGTTGCCAGAGTTTGAGGACTTGGTCCAAAGTACGTGGTCCAACCCAGCGAGCTCACAACCTTTCAAGCCAGTGTATTCTGAGTTGTACAGGCTTCACGAAAGCCAGTGTCTACCTTATGACCAGATGCCTCAAGTAAACAAGCTTATGTCGGCCATCTTTCAAGCTGTCACGCCTGCAAGCACCCGAGAACAGTCTGATCCTCCTGAGCCCTGGAGGGTCACGGAAGAGCTTGCAGAAAACTCTTATCAAACCTCCGGCATGCTAGCAAAGACCGCTAACTACTTGCGTTACTTGTCGGATTACCAGAAGCGCCTCTTAGCCGAGATTTCTGAAAACCCGACACCGCAAAGGCTCCTAGGTGTTTTCAGTGAGCTCAAGCTTATTGGAGAGTACACCTTTCAGCTTTCTTCACACCAGGCAGAACTGTCTGGGAGGATCATGGCAGCATCTGTGGCCATTAAACGACAGACATGGATGGCCAAGACCAATTGCCCAGATTCACTGAAAGCTACATTTGCAGATCTTCCTTTCGTTGTCGAGACTCAAAAATAGACACTTGGAATTGTTCAGATTAAGTTGTTTATGAATAACATGTTATGTGACTACTTTTACATTCAAGATGTAGATTTTGATGTGTGTGCCCCCCCACCTCCTCCTCCCCAATTAATTAATTAAATTCACCTTTTAATGTGATATTGCAAAGAAATTAAACAGGTTACAAAAGTGTGCATATCTATCAGATTATGAAGGGATTTAACGTGCACAGCCGTCTCCAAGTCATTCCACGTGATTGGAAAAGGATTTACATCTGGACGGTGACCTGGACATTCCAAAACTTGATCTTCTTTTTCTGAAGCCATTTCTTTGTTGACTGTCGTTATTGTTCAGGAGGTGAAAAATTCTTCATCGCCAGCTATTTAATTGAGGATTGCACTGTTTTGTGCAGAATTAGTTGATTAGTCTTCTCCTAACCCCAGTCCCCGATTGAGAGAAGCAGCCAACAATACGATACCTCCACCACCATGCTTCATCATGTGTACGGTGTTCTTTGGGTGATGAGCTGTCTTGTTTTTGTATGTGTGTGATGGCAGCCTCTCTGATAGATTTCAATACTTAGATAGTACATACTTCATGTATACTGTGTTTTGTTTGTCTATGCATACAGTGAATTGCAGTTTGTGTAAATAGTTTAAATGGGGAAAAGACGACGTAAACACACAATATTTTCGCCATCTGTCCAAAAAAACCTGTTCGAATGTTTTTGTTCTTAGCGCATTACAAACTCTTTAAGAAAACACTAACGACTAAAGAGCTTCTTTACAAACAGATTAGGAGAATACTAACATCTAAAGCTTAAAAAAAAACAACAATAATCTGGGATCGCATTAAGAACCGAAGAGCTTTTTTAAAGAACGGTCGAGCTTTTTCGCAAACAAGTTAGCAAACGTTAAGAACTAAAGACCTTTTAAAGAACGTGTTAAGAAAACGCCAAGAACCCAAAAACGGTTTAGGAAACGCCGAGAACTATCTCTGGAAATCCACTAAGGAACGTTTTTTTAAACATTTTTACCAGTTTATCGATTCTGATGACGATGAATATCGCATTGAATATCAACCAATATATCGGTACATCTCATATTCTTATTTCTTCAAAACGTGATGGTGTTTTATATTTTTTTAGCTTTTATTAGATTGAAAAACAAACATCTACGTCTACAAATGTACGTGTGTGTCTCTCTCTCTCTGAGTGTGTGTAGGTGTTAATACTATAGAAATAATTCTGTCTGATCCGTGCAGTTATACATAACTAATACATTCCGGCTGAATGATGGGACTCGAGCATTATACCAGACTGAGTACTGTACAGTATACAACACTTACTGTATGCTAATAGTGTGTGTTTGTGTGGTGTACATTGTGCAGACCTCAGTACACGTGGCACGCACAGAGGCTCCGTCTTATCACGTCGTATCGTAGCGCCGCGCGCGGGATTGTGGGACGGCGGCGGCCTTCACGGACAGGCGGGGGGGGAAATATATAACTGTCTAAAATAAGAGGGAGAAAAACCAAAACAACAGATTTTACTCTAACAGCGGTGTGTACACGGAACTGACAAGCCATGGGGCAGGAGGATATAATGAGCACGGCGGAGGATGTCGCTGATCAGGTACCGAATAACGGAAACACTTTGTTTTGTTTGTTTAAAACAGCACGGTTTAGGAATGATTAGCATAGCAGGCTAGGTTAGTTAGCAAGGAAAGTTGCAGTGGATTTGAATGGGAGGCGGTGGGTGTTAGCTAGTTAGCTTAGCATCAGTGGAGTGTCCAAAAAAATAATAATAATACAGACTTGCTCATTTTAAAGAGTTAATCTTTCGTTACTGCAAGACTTCTGCACGACTCGCAGGTGATGAGATCTGGGTTGAGCTGTACTAGCTAATGCTAATGTTAATTCTAAATAAACTTTAGAACTTTACAAGTTAAAGGCTGCTTGTTTGTTGCTTGCAGTGACGTGTAAACTGAGTCACTCTTACTAAACTATAAAAATGACAAAGCTGGGAATTGACAATAAGGTTACTGACTGACTGATTGTGTAAAGCAAATTGTTTCTAAACATGTAATACATCTTGTCGACAGTGCAGAAGTTTTTATAGACGTCTTGTGACAGGTTTAGGAAACGTTTCTTAAATCGTTTGTTGATCAAATGTCATTCTTCGGACTGTTTCATGTGATTAAATTGGTTCTGAAATGAAAAAGCTTTCAGTAGCTTTTTTTTTTTACTGGCTTTTCCAGGCAGCTGTGTGTGTCTCTGTCTGTCTGTGTGTGTGTGTGTGTGTCTCTGTCTGTGTGTGTGTGTCTCTGTCTGTGTGTGTGTGTCTCTGTCTGTGTGTGTGTGTCTCTGTGTGTGTGTGTGTGTGTGTGTGTCTCTGTCTGTCTGTGTGTGTGTGTCTCTGTCTGTCTGTGTGTGTGTGTCTCTGTCTGTGTGTGTGTGTGTGTGTGTGTGTGTGTGTGTGTGTGTGTGTGTGTGTGTGTGTGTGTGTGTGTGTCTCTGTCTGTGTGTGTGTGTGTGTGTGTGTGTGTGTGTGTCTCTGTCTGTGTGTGTGTGTGTGTGTGTGTGTGTCTCTGTCTGTCTGTCTGTCTGTGTGTGTGTGTGTGTGTGTGTGTGTGTCTCTGTCTGTGTGTGTGTCTCTGTCTGTGTGTGTGTCTCTGTCTGTGTGTGTGTGTGTCTCTGTCTGTGTGTGTGTGTGTCTCTGTGTGTGTGTGTGTGTGTGTCTCTGTCTGTCTGTGTGTGTGTGTCTCTGTCTGTCTGTGTGTGTGTGTCTCTGTCTGTCTGTGTGTGTGTGTCTCTGTCTGTCTGTGTGTGTGTCTCTGTCTGTCTGTGTGTGTGTCTCTGTCTGTGTGTGTGTGTCTGTCTGTCTGTGTGTGTCTCTGTCTGTCTGTGTGTGAGTGTGTGTGTCTCTGTCTGTCTGTGTGTGAGTGTGTGTGTGTCTGTGTGTGTGTGTGTGTGTGTGTGTGTGTCTGTCTGTGTGTGTCTCTGTCTGTGTGTGTGTGTGTCTCTGTCTGTGTGTGTGTGTCTCTGTCTGTGTGTGTGTGTCTCTGTCTGTGTGTGTGTGTCTCTGTCTGTGTGTGTGTGTCTCTGTCTGTGTGTGTGTGTCTCTGTCTGTGTGTGTGTGTGTGTCTCTGTCTGTGTGTGTGTGTGTGTCTCTGTCTGTCTGTGTGTGTGTCTCTGTCTGTCTGTGTGTGTGTGTGTCTCTGTCTGTCTGTGTGTGTGTGTCTCTGTCTGTCTGTGTGTGTGTGTCTCTGTCTGTCTGTGTGTGTGTGTCTCTGTCTGTCTGTGTGTGTGTGTCTCTGTCTGTCTGTGTGTGTGTGTGTCTCTGTCTGTCTGTGTGTGTGTGTCTCTGTCTGTCTGTGTGTGTGTGTGTCTCTGTCTGTCTGTGTGTGTGTGTCTCTGTCTGTGTGTGTGTGTCATTGTGTGTGTGTGTGTGTCTCTGCGTGTGTGTGTGTGTCTGTGCGTGTGTGTGTCTCTGCGTGTGTCTCTGTATGTCTGTGCGTGTGTCTCTGTGTGTCTGTCTGTGTGTGTGTGTGTATATATAACGGTTTTGTCTTTTGTCACATCTCTGATGACTAATCCTGTACTAGTATTGTGTTTGTCCAATTAAATGTTCCCTAGAGCATGTATGTCCCGCCCCAGGAGCGTGTCTTGTCAGTCACTTCAAGACAAGCACTTCAATATTTCGTCTATCTCACAAACATGAGTCAATATACTGAATAAAAACAGAGCTGTAAAGTATGGAGACACAAATTCAGATTTAATTTAAAAGGTGTAGCTGCGTATGTGTTTGTGTCGGTCATTTCAGGTGGAACAGAATCAGATCCAGCTCTGCCCATGGACTTGCGTTTAATCGGATCGGGTTTTTTATCGGGAGATGTTTTCTTACCTTTGAAATATTTTCTGGGCCTGGATTTTTGCGTCACTTGGATATATGACAGTACAAATGATACTACGGCCCTGGAGTAGAGCAAAGGGATGCTGACTCTTAATTCAGGTTACAGCTTATCTGAAAACATCATAAACAATAATCGCAAAACGTATGAGGATTATAATTGTGTATTTATTTTGTGATACTCTTTGGTGCAGGGTCACATATGCATAAAAAAAATTACTGACCAGTCTCCAGACTCAATCACGCTACTGCTGAGTTTGGTTAAAAAAAAAAACACAGTAAGTAATTTGTGCTGTAATTTTCAGGACAGACAAAGACACTTGACGTGACTGATCAGGCTGAAAAAACACAGTGAGGACCAGCTGACTGTAGGAATAGAAATTTACCCCAGCACCCAATATACATTTAATCCCATCTAAAAGGCGCTTATCTCTTGTCTGCTCTTATACACCTGATTCAATTAATCAACTGATTAGTGTGTGTCAGAGCAGGAAAACACTCAGATGTTGGAGACGAGAGGTTCTCCCAGACCAGAAACCCTGTGATCTAGTGTCACACGCTTAATTATAATTATAACATGCTATTGCTTTATACATGACTGCAAGACAAAGTTCACTATTACGTGCCAGCTGTTGCTCAACGGTGTCTTAACACATCCCGGTCATACAGAGTTCTTTACACAGAGTTTCTTATAAAAGGCTCTTTGTGGTGTTCAGTCTCTCTCTGGTGTTGCGGAGTGGCACGGTGTTGAACCGATTAAGATTTTGAACGAAGATACGGTAAAATGTCTGTAAAATTGTGTGACGGTATAAAGAAAGCGACTGACACATAGCTCAGATGTTACAGAAATAACCTCCATCCTAAAATTGGCATCTTGGAAGCTCGGATTTCAAGCGCAGTGCGTGTAGAACCGTGCTAGCCGTCTCACTTATCCGGGATTTTTTCATTCACGACGTTGCAGGAGTCGTTCGTTTGGCGCACGAGATCTCCGATCGTGTGTTCTTAAATATTTACAAACCAATACATCATGTTACAAATATCCCTGTATAGTTAATCTTTATGGTAGCAATTTAGTTCTTAAAGACCATTTAAAAGCTAATCATTGATGTAGTCTTCGGTACCTATCTGTTTCGAGAGCGTGTAAGAATGTACACGTATAGATCTGAGGAATAAAGGGAGATTACAGAAGGCACTTCCTGTCAGTCATATCTCTTTGTGTGAAGACAATCGATAGCTAATTAAAATTCGAAATGAATTTGACATCCATTTTGTGTTTTTAGCAAAACCGTAAATAACAGACAAGCAACACCGGGTTAAACCCGGAGAGATTAGTCACAGTTTCTGTGTCATATGAGCTTCATCTTCTAGTTTGTAACGAAAGTCCCGAGGTGACTGACGTGCTCTCTGTGTTTTGCTCTTTATGCTTGAGCATTTTTAGAAACCTTGCCACGATACTCCCCCTTGCTTAAGCCCAGGTGATTTGCACAAGCACTGTTTGGCTTCACAGTTCACACACACACACACACACATTCCCTCCCACCTACCCAGCAGTCCACATCAGCACTTCCCAGAATGCATCAGCCAATCAGTGAGGCAGCCTGCAGTATCAGCCCACACGTCAGTGATGGCACGAGAGCTCTGTTAATGAGCATGCTGCGCACAAGCTTGTTAATTCGGCTGCTTTAAAACGTGGCTCGATAACGAGGTGTATTTAAAGGTGGAACAGGAGCGACCGGACGAGATGAAAGACCTGAAAATAGAGAGCTCTGTGTAGTAGCGAAGCCTGAAGAGAAGACAATGAACCGATTCAAATTTTTGAGGCTAAATAAATAAATAGAGAGAGAGTTTTTTTTTAACATTCGTGGATATCACAACCCACTGTTATAAAATATCTATAAATCAGTAAAAATAAATAAATATTAAAAATGTAGCCTGTGAGTTTAAAGTTAATGGCTCCAGAATCAGATTTATTGACCAAGTGTGTTGATGTTGACACACACGAGGAATTTGGTTCCAGTAGTTTGTGATTCTCAAGTGTACAGACATAAATAACACTATACTACTATACAAGACAACAATGCAGACGGTGAGATACAATATAGACAGAATGAGTATAAAATATGAAAAATATATAAAATATGACCGATCAGTTATGTACACAAAATGTGGGAGTGCAAATAACAACATTGTGCAATATTATGCTTTTTGTACAATATACAGCAGCAGTAATGTGTAATATACAGATGATGTAATGACTGACAGTCCTGATAATGCAGTACTTATAGATAAGAAGCAGTGAATATAATTATGGTGAGTTGTTAATCAGGGTGATTGACTGGGGAAAGAAACTGGAGCTGAAAGAGGTTGTGTCCAGGGTGCGAAAGGGTCAGTGGTGATTTTTCCTGCCCGGTTTCTGGTTCTCGTGTCGTACGAGTCCTGGAGAGTGGGCAGGCGGGCTGCAATTATTATTTCTGCTGTTTTTACTGTACTTTGCAGTCTGTTTCTGTCCTGTTTTGTTGCTGCACCAAACCAGATGGTGATGGATGTGTACAGGACAGATTCTATGACTGCAGTGTAGAACAGCATCAACAACTCCTGTGGCAGACCATACTTCCTTAATTGACGTAGAAAGTACATCCTCTGCTGGGCCTTTTTTTATGATCCAATAAACAGATGAAATATTGTGCTTATAATTTTAATAGTTTTGAGGAGATCTGTAGATTTTTACTCATTTTTTTTCTGCAAAAAAAAAACAACAAGTAAAAATCAAACAAACAAGCAACTAAAAAAAGATGGAAAACATCATCATAACTTATATTATATAACCATAACATCATATCATAATAACTTGTATCATAACACAGCGGATGATGTGACGTTATGGATCGGATTCGATTCCTGTAGTTTTTAAACCAGACCCAGTTGGTCTCAAAAATTCAAATACCCAGAGACTATACACTATAAAACTATACACAATTATTTAAAGTGCTCCTAATCAGAGCTTATTGAACATATTTCTATGTGTAATAGGATGCCGGTATTACAGAATATCTAGAAAAAATGACAATTTTAGGGAAATTGAATTACACTATCAGGGAAAATGAAGACAATTGGTTTTGTTTTGTGCAGTTCCTCAGAGTGACGAAACAGTACTTGCCTCACCTGGCGCGCCTGTGTCTCATCAGCACCTTCCTGGAGGACGGCATCCGCATGTGGTTCCAGTGGTACGAGCAGAGAGACTACATCGAAGCCACCTGGAGCTGCGGCTACTTCCTGGCCACGTGCTTTGTGCTGCTTAATCTTTTAGGACAGCTGGGTGAGGCCGGATTTCACAAGCGTGTCTAAATTCACTATCAGATCTTTTGTTTTTGAAGAACCTAAAGCCCAAAAGTCGAGAGATTTATTTCTTTTCATTGTGAACTGAATCTTCTGCGTGAATTTTCTAACCAAAATTATCTTCCCTTCCAGGCGGTTGTGTCCTCGTTCTCAGTAGAAATTTTGTACAGTATGCATGCTTTGGATTATTTGGCATTATTGCGCTACAGGTAATGAATGAATCTTTAAATCTTTAGCTTTAACAACAGATCAAATGTCTGATTATAATCTAATGTTACGTCTCTACCCTCTGTTTCAGACTGTTGCCTATAGTATCCTATGGGATCTGAAGTTTTTGATGAGGTAAATTCTACTGTTTTTTTTTTTTTTTTTTGGAAAATCTCAGCACTTGAGTCCTGAGCCTTTAAATGCAATTCAAGTATCTCTGCATTTTTCTAAGGGCCTTTTTACACCCGGTCACTTCATGTGTGTTCTCTGATAATATAGCTATCTGATTTGTTAAAACTGTTTCATTTACATTAGGCCACATAAATGCGTCTCGGCGAATCGGATATCGATCCGATCTTTCTACTCCCGCCCAAAATGCAAATATATTTTACCTCATTTCCGGGGTAATTGATATAGAACACGCTTTGGTGTGTGCGGTTTCCAGAACGCGATCATAAAGAAGACAAAAAAACTCGTTACGACAGTTATGCTACAAAAAAACTGGATTTTCGCTGGCGGCAGCAGCGCATTTTAAGACCCGACGAGACACCTGGGTGAAAGATCACCTGTGAGTGACATAGTTCTGTTCGGGAGGAGCTTGAACAACCACATTCATTTACACCTGTCCAGTTTCATCTGAAATGCGTCCCAGACCACCTCCTGAAGTGGTTTGTACCATCGGGATTTATATCCGTCTCGAAAACGTTTCGGAGGGCATTTAGACCTGGACTTTTTACCATCGGATAGCTATCAGATCACAGAAAACGCACAAAGTGACCAGGTGTAAAAAGCCCCTAAGTCTCTGAAGTGCCAACAATTCGAGAGAAGAATCGTCTCTGAAGTTAGAATACGATAAAAACCTCAAACACCTATTTGTTAGATATTCGATAACGTTACAAACGTTATAATTATGGAGGTGAGATCTGGTAGCCTCTTGATGATGAGTAAGTAAGTAAGTAGATGAAGATTTATAATATAAGATATAATTATTGTCCTGTTATCGAGCATTTCAACTTTTTTTAGTGTCATAAATGTATTTTCATGGCAGCATTACTAATATGGACAGATCGATTGACAGTAGACACGGCCTTAAATGATTAAACGACACGTTTGTCTCGTTAACGCTCCTGCCGCTGTCTGAGCTTTATCTTAAATAATTTAATATATTTCTTAATCTGACCAAAATTAGTTCCTGGTTATGTCACTTCAGGAATAACATACAACTTGCATCCGAGTTGTTTTTGTTCATATAGAGCAGAATATCCTTCTGTTGGGATGTGGTGTGTTTGACAGACATCCTTAGTGTCATAAGAAATAAACTCTAATCCACACCGCTGTTGTCTGTGCGCAGGAACATGGCTCTGGGAGGTGGACTGCTGCTACTGTTAGCCGAGTCACGCTCTGAGGGCAAGAGCATGTTCGCCGGCGTGCCTACGATGGGTGAGAGCTCCCCAAAGCAGTACATGCAGCTCGGTGGTCGCGTGCTCCTCGTTCTCATGTTCATGACTCTGCTGCATTTCGATTCCAGTTTCTTCTCGGTGAGAGCTCATCGCACACACTTCACATCCTGAATTTGGGTCTGAATTAGGAATTGTAAAGAGTTTCAGCTGACCGGCAGTTTAGAAGTAGCAGAAACACTTGAGTTGAATTAACGTGTTGAGGTAAAAAAAAATCTACGTAACTAAAATATGACTTGTTTTCATCACATCGCTTAAAATATTAATAGCAATAATTATTCGGCCTTTTTTCTTACCATGTTGTGCCCCAGGGGAAAATTAGTGGCAATTTTTAGTAATTAATTTTCCTTTTAAAAAGCCTCAAATCCTTGCCCAAAATTTTTATTTTAATTACTTTTTTATTTTATTTTTTTTACCATAGCAGTAAAACATCAGGATGATGCAAAAACAGAAAATTTGGTTATTTGTTTTTTAGTTAGTGCTTTCTTTCTTTTATTCCACAGCATTTAAAAAATAAATAAATAATACATTTCTGTTCAATTTTTAATTACAGAATAATACAAAACGTCAGCAAACTAGTCTTGTACGTTTGTGCTCCGTTTGTGCTGGCAAAATTTTTGTTGTGCTGTTTTGGTTTCTTAGATATTAAAAAAAAATAATTATAGGTAAATCTAGGTTTTTTTTTTTAATATCTAAAAAACCAAAGCAGCACAAACGAAACGTTTAGCAGCACAAACGGAACACAAACGTACAAGACTATTTTGCTGACGTTTTGTGTTGGGTGAGGGGCCGACTTCACACCGGTGCTTAACAAGCGTTAGTGTTAAGTGTTGTTCCATGTTCGCTAACTAAGTAGTTTGTTTGAAAATAAAAGAGCCTCCTAATAACATTCTCTCACTCTCTCTCACACACTCTCACTCTCTCACTCTCTCTCACACACTCTTACTCTCTCATTCTCTCACACTCTCACTCACACACTCTCTCACACACACACTCTCTCTCACTCTCTCACTCTCTCTCACACACTCTTACTCTCTCATTCTCTCACACTCTCACTCACACACTCTCTCACACACACACTCTCTCTCACTCTCTCTCACACTGTCTCTCTCACAAGTACTTAGTTAAAAGCTAGTGCAGTGAGTAGGTGATAGAAATGTCATGCTAGCCAGGATTGATTACCAACCGTCCGTGTTTTCAGCAGTTGATTTATATACAAATACACTTTCACACTACGTGCACTAAACGGACGCCCCATTCTGTGAGTCTCAAAGCGTTCCCTTTTTAGCAATTATCAATCATATCAATAATTTCTCGATCATTTTCTCTTCCCCTTCCTCTTTCAGATCCTGCAGAACATGGTGGGCACGGCCCTCATCATCCTGGTGGCCATCGGCTTTAAGACCAAGTTGGCGGCTCTCACCTTGGTGGTGTGGCTCATGGCCATCAACGTCTACTTCAACGCCTTCTGGACGGTGCCTGCCTACAAGCCCATGCACGACTTCCTCAAATACGATTTCTTCCAGACTACGTCAGTCGTCGGCGGCCTGCTGCTAGTGGTGGCTCTCGGGCCCGGGGGCGTGTCTATGGACGAGAAGAAGAAGGAGTGGTAAAGAGAGTCCGTCTCCTTACACGGGGGAAAAAACAAACAAACAAACAAATCCACTGCCCAGGACATAAGGACCCGCAAAATCTTAAAACAATACAACATGAAGCCACCTCCATTCTCTCTCTCTCTCTCTCTTTTTTTTTCTCTTTCTCTTTCTCTTTCGCTCACTTCCCTTTTTGTTTTGCTTTGTTTTTACAAAATCACCACAATGACATGAGTTTTTAAGATGCCTTGTCATGTCCTACTGTAAATCCTGAATGCTAATGAACTGCCTGAGTTGATTCATGTTTCTTATCTTTTTTTTGTTTGTTTGTTTGTTTTTTTTCCTTCCCCTCTGTCACCGTTTGCCGAATGCTGTCTTTGTAGCATTATAAACGTGTTCCTGTCGGGATGCTTCACTTCTCATGCACATTGCTATATGGTTGTTGTTTTTAAAACACTTGAGAAATAGCTGTGAATGTGTCTGCATATAGACTCTGTGAAACGACAGTAATTTAGGTCTCCAACTGAAGGGTTTCTCTTTTTTTTTTTCGAACGCGACCGAGTATTCGAACCGGCACCGCTGCTTGTATGTGGTGCAGCTCTCTCAAATCAACCCACGTGTCAAATCAAATGGCTCTTTGTGTTAAAAGAGTGCGCAGGGTTTCCTAACGCTGCTCATGGTGCCGAAGGGGGATTCGTTGTGTATGAACCACCCTACAGAATAAAAAGGTGGAAGTACAGCACCTTCTGGCTGCTCTATTTTTTACTCTAGCGAACTGTCTACTGTACCTGAGCTTGCATCCAGGCAGTAAACAGACATGCAGTTTATACAAGCAAGCAAACAAACAAACACTATTTTACACACCTGCACAAGTGGAATAGGTCGAAGACGGTCTGTTATTTCACCCAAGCTTTATCTCAATCTATGTTTTTGCTGTCGTCAAAAATAACACATTGATTTACTTGAGTTTATAAGTTTGGTGTTTTTTTTTTTGTTATTTACTTTTGTTTTCAGGCGGAGAAAAAAATAAAAGCAAAAAAGTTAGATCTGCTTACTGTTTATAAACTGTTTCGAAATCTTGTGAATTTTCTCCTCCCATTTTGGCTAAAATTTGTCACATGTACACAAACAGTACAGACACAGTGTTACAAGGTGGTGGGTTTTTTTGTCTGGGTTTTTTTTTTGTCACGGATGCAAGTTTTACCTCATTTCGGATTCAACCTCTTTGCTTGGTGAAGAGACAAAGACTCTTTGATCAGCAGGGATGTGACCACTACAGTACACACTTCATGATAAATATAGAGATAAAACATGTCCCAGTAAACGTTATAAAATCTGTCTTTTAATTCATTCATTCATTCATTTTCTACCGCTTTATCCGAACTTCTCTGGTCACGGGGAGCCTGTGCCTATCTCAGGCGTCATCGGGCATCGAGGCAGGATGCACCCTGGACGGAGTACTAACCAATCACAGGGCACACACACACACACTCATTCACACACTATGGACAATTTTTCAGAGATGCCAATCAACCTACCATGCATGTCTTTGGACCGGGGGAGGAAACCGGAGTACCCGGAGGAAACCCCCGAGGCACGGGGAGAACATGTAAACTCCACACACACAAGGCGGAGGTGGGAGTCGAACCCCCAACCCTGGAGGTGTGAGGCAAACGTGCTAACCACTAAGCCACAGTGCTGTTGGATATTGTAAGGGGGAGTAGTTTCGAGGGGTCTTTGCTAAGGTTCACTATCTATGCACCATAGCACCAGCCGCTTCACCTCCTGCGGGTATACAGACTCATCACCATCTTGGATGAGACAGATGAGCATATTATCATCTGCAAATTTCAGGAGTTTAACAGTTGGGTCACTTGAAGTGCAGTCATTAGTATAGAGTATAGCAACGGGGAGAGGACACATCCCTGAGGAGCGCCAGTACTGATTGTCCAAATGATGGAGGTATTAAAAGCCGAACTGAGGTCGACAATTCTGATTCTGACAAAGAGAATCCGGGCACATGTCCCTGGGCAGTTCAGGTGTTGCAGAATGTAGTGTAGCCCAATCTTGACTGCATCTTTCACTGATCTGTTTGTTCTGTAGGCAAACTGTAGGCGATCCAGCATCTGTTCTGTTTCAGTCTTTAGGTGGGCCAACACCAGCTGTTCAAAGGTCTTCATGACAACAGATGTCTGAGCGACAGGTCTGTAGTCATTCAGTCCAGTGATGGAGGGTTTCTTGGGATGATTGTGGAAAGTGGAAAGCAGGAGGGGACTTCACACAGCTCCAGGGATCTGTTGAAGACTGAATAGCTTCCTTTGGCTATTCTGATCTCTTTTGTCAGTAGGTTCCTGGCCTGCTTATACAGAGCTTTGTCCTCCCCTCTGTAGGCATCTTCCTTGGCATGTCAACGTTTTTTCAGTTTGGCTTTGAACCATGGCTTGTTGTTAGTGAGTTTGCAGAAGGTTTTGATTGGCACACACACGTCTTCACAAAAACCGATGTAAGACGTCACAGTGTCAGTCAGTTCATCCAGACTGTCAGTTCCAGCCTCAAAGATACTCCAATCAGTGCAGGCAAAACAGTCTTGTAGTTCCTGCTTTGCCTCACTGGTCCATCTCTTCACTGTTTTTACTACAGGATTAGTAGATTTTAGTTTCTGCCTGTATGTTGGGATAAGATGGTCCAAGCAGTGATCAGAGTTCCCCAAGACTGCCCTGGGTACAGAGCGATATGCGTCCTTAAGAATTGTGTAGCAATGATCCAGTGGATTTTTCTCTCTTGTGGGACAATTAATATGCTGTCTGTATTTTGGAAGTTCAAGTGTCAGTTTTGTTCAGTTAAAGTCTCCAAGGATAATAAAAAGAGAAACCGGATTATTTTGCTCCAAGCTATGATATTTGGTTTGCCAGATTTTGCATTGCATCACTCACGTTGGCCTTATGTGGATGGAGATTCCGATAAAAATAAATGAGGAGAGTTCCCGTGATGGATAAAAGGGTTTACAGTAAATGAACAGTGATTCCAAGTTTGGGCTGTGAATCTGAATGGTTTAGACAGAGAAGGATTATATTTATATTTAAATCCTTCATAGTAGAGCTTAATAAATGATTCGCATGTCATATGATTTCAAACTAATCAGTCAAAAGAAACAATTTGACAGGTTTTTTTTTCTCCCAACACATTTACATCCTGCATCTATTTGTTCCAAGATTTATTACCACACAAGGCATTCTGGGATTATTGTTAAAAGATGACATTATGGTTTATAATAAAAAAAAACTTTTAGTGACAGAGTAGCAACATGACAGCAGGTTGATGGGTCTAATGTGTGTGTGTGTGTGTGTGTGTGTGTGTGTGTGTGTGTGTGTGTCAGAGGGTCATAGAGAGAGAAACCCTGTGATGGACTGGTGTCTGGTGTAATCACCGGATCAACAGCAGCCATGTCCAGGATAAACCGGTTACTGAAGATGGATGGAAGATAAAACATAATTTCCAGTAGAACAGAACGTTCTGGTCTTCACTGCACCACTGCTTGTCATGTGTTTGCAGCTTTCAAGGGTGTGTCTCATTATGTTGTGTATTGTTTGTTTTGTTTTTTCTTTTCAGGAAACAAGTCTTTATAATAAGAAGTGCGGAACTAAACGGTTCAGGAACACGTTTTTACTGTAAAGGTTTTAAATGTACTTTACATTCAGTTCTAGGTGTAAGGTATAAAATAACAGCAGAGAAGGTAAGTCAGAAAGAAGGAAAAATTAAATATTTATGGGAAGAAATATTATATATATTCAGATAAATCCTCGTAAGTTATTCACCGTATTTTTTTTATTAAATTAAAAAAAAATTAAAAAATGATGTAAAAATATGTCTATTATTTTCTAAATATACTGTAAGAAAATGGACACAAACAGAAAATGATTCTTAATAACTATCACTGAACAGAAAATGATTATAAGATGTCTCTAAAATATTTATTTTTTGTCTAATTATTTTTTTATTTTAATATTCATAATTCTTTTTTTTCCCACTCAAAAAGTGTGCTTGTGGCATCTTTCTTCAAAATATCAATGTTTTTACAATTTAAAAAATAAATGTCAAAAATGTGGTTTATGAGTATTTCTTGATTCTTGGTTTTATTTGATAAGCAACTTTAAATAGATGAAATGGGTTTCTTGTAATCAAGTAAAGAAGGTAGATGTAGATCGATTTAAAAGAAACCACAGGTATCCGGATAAGAACACTGAGAAAATAGGCCACTGACTGACAGCTTAGCATAAAATTTCCTCCTCTTTCATTAAACAGAACTTTTTCTGTAAATGCAAACCTGGAATTTCCAGCTCATGTTTCCTGGAGGAAACAATTGTGATTAATATCAGTGCTATTCAAAAGGTCTTTATCTAACAAAGACTTCCTTCAAGGTAGATTTGTGAGATAAGGAAATGGAAAATATTTTGAACAGCTTGTATTACGAAACAGACTGCTGAAGCATCAAAATTCTGCACCGGCATCAGAAGATGTCTGAAGAATAAGGAGGCCGACAGCCACGTTATAATTAAAGAGAAGGTTTTTTTTGTGAAGGCACGAAGACAACCTGGGATTTCTAGTCTTAACAAAGGTTGGAATCAGAAGGCTTTTATACTAACGTGTGCCTGGGAAGAGGACACAGTCAAGACTTATACAGACCGTCCAAATCTACTAGAAGAGACAGGACATCATGATCCAAGGAACCTATGAGTGAACAAAGACAGTTACAGAACTCCCATTAGAGTTGATCTGAAAATGAAGAAATTGTGTATCCACATGTTTATAAATTACGAGCATGAACAAAATGGGTATAATATCACCATTAATAATATTGGACCTGGAGGTTATGGTTCATGTCCTGTCTCGTGTCACCTCCTAAGTACAAGCTGGTTATGCACAGATACATTTTTAACCCGGGTTAAGGCACATTTTTAAGGCTTATCCGTTACGTGGTAGGTGTTAATAATACGTGTGTTTTGCACATTTATTATTAAGAGAATAATAATAATTAAAAAACCTCAGTTCTCTTCATTAGATGAGGCAAGTCGTGGCCTAATGGTTAGAGAGTCTGACTCGTAATCCTAAGGTTGTGGGTTCGAGTCTCGGGCCGGCCACGACTGAGGTGCCCTTGAGCAAGGCACTGAACCCTGCTCCCTGGGTGCTGCAGCATAAATGGCTGCCCACTGCTTCGGGTGTGTGTTCATGGTGTGTGTGTGTTCACTGCTGTGTGTGTGCACTTTGGATGGGTTAAATGCAGAGAACAAATTCTGAGTATGGTTCACCGTACTTAGCCGCATGTCACTTCACTTTCACTTTCATAGAGAAGTGACACAACTTCTCAATAATGGACCGAAACACGTTTTTGTGTGTATAAAATGACTTATTAATGATTTTTAATGAATGTATTTAAAACATGTATTTAACTGTTCTATTTAATTCATCTCATCTCCAAGGATTATGTTTATAAAAGTGTAAAGTAACAGATCTTACATAGACTTTTTATTAAAAAGGAAGAGAGAAATAATACTGTATATAACCGTAATAAAGTGTTTATATAATATTATTGTAGTGTTAATCTTAGTATCTGATGAAACAAACCCAGCACATGCAAGGTCGATAAAACGTTACATCAGGACACGTACTGAGGGATGTAGGCGTTGCCACGCCCACTGATACTCCTCTGGTGTCTGATTGGCTCGCTTCATGAAGACGCTGACGAAACACCGGCATTTATATAAAGTCCACGCGCTCCTGCTGCTTGGTGTAGGAAGCTTTCGTCTGTTTCTTTACCTATTTGTTTATCTTCGCTTTGGGTGAGTTCTATTTTTTTTTCCATAAATTATCCTCTGTTAGAACTGATGTCATTATTTAGCAGGTCTGTTAGAAATGTTCCGAAAATATAGTGTAGGAGGTAGAATTGCATTGCGCATGACGCATTACACATAGAATTGCATTACGCAGTACGCGTTACGCATATATGTAATTGCATCACGCACAGAATTGTGCACATTGGCTTCAAAACACATACATAAGAGGAAGGGAAAAAATCGTGAACAGCTGTAAATCCCACCAGAGTTTCCTGTTCCAGGTTTTATTTACTAACCTGGATTAAAGTATATTTTTACTTACTAATCCACAGTAGGTCTAATACACAAGGTTTAATCATTAATCTTTAAAAAACGGTGTCTTAGAGCTGGAAAAACACAAGTGACGATCACCATTTCCTTTACAAAGACAATCTTTTGTAGTATTTCTAAATCAGTGAAATTAATTTCATCCTTATCAAGTCAGTGTTTTAAAACTAATGAGTTTTTGTTATTAAAGTTCCAGATTTACTTTATTTTCACGTGTTAAAAACATCATTGTGAATCTGTAATTTGTGATTTCCTGGTTGTTTAAACTTTAATTCTGTTTTCTCTGATTTAGGAAAGGGACTAAAGGTGGAAAAAATGTCCAAAGGTACAGTGGTCCTGGCGTACAGCGGCGGACTTGACACGTCCTGCATCCTGGTGTGGCTCAAGGAGCAAGGCTATGATGTCATCGCCTACCTGGTAAGATCTCACCATGGGAACTTCACCCCGTTTCATTTCCTTTTATGTGATGACACACACTCCATGTGAGATGACAGAAAATATTACTTAAATTCAGAATCATTATGAATCATTCTGTGTGGATTTGGTTTAAGCACTCCTTAAAAGTTAATTGCTTACAGAACGACCTTTCAGAAATCAAGCCTGGTCTTACAGAGACATGTGTGTATGTGTGTGTGTGTGTGTGTGTGTGTGTGTGTGTGTGTGTGTGTGTGTTACTTTTTTAAAGTGAAGTGAAGTGAAGTGACATGACATACGGCTAAGTACGGTGACCCATACTCAGAATTCGTTCTCTGCATTTGACCCATCCAAAGTGCACACACACGGCAGTGAACACACACACGGCAGTGAACACACACCCGGAGCAGTGGGCAGCCATTTATGCTGCTGCACCCGGGGAGCAGTTGGGGGGTTCGGTGCCTTGCTCAAGGGCACGGGAATGTTGTCTTAAAACTTGGTTTTGTGTGTGTAAAGTAAATAAAAATGAAATGTTACAGTGTAATTACTGCTAACATTTATTTGTTATAAGCAAATAAGAATGGGATTTGAACCCACAACCTGTTGGTCATTAGTGTAGGATGTTTAAAACTACTGAGCTGCACTGCGAGTCACAAAGTGGTTAGGATCAACCGTCATCCCAGGACATGCACAATTTGCTACTGAAGCACTTTTCCCACCTGACCTCACCCTTATTATCTGATGATAATCTGCAATACAGGGCTTTCGCTGCTGCTGTGGTTTCAGCAGTGTTTTGGATCTAGAGCTATAGAGCTCATAAAATAAAAAAAAACAACATACATGGCAGAGTAGCAGAAATCCGCTGACTGTGTTGAAGTGCCAGAGCAGCTCATAAAGAAAGCTGTGAAGTGTGAAGAATCCTGATCCCTACATATCACTACAAAGCCTACAGCGACAAAAGCTACACAATTCTGTGTTCATATCTGAATGAGACAGAACAATAGCTTGACGCTTAACCGTAGTTTAACCGTAGAGTAAGTTTACTTTTTTTCTTTTCTTTTCAATTCCGCATACCGCTCGCAACCGTAGGCTTCGTCAAATTATTTATTTATTTTTATTTTTATTTTGAGACCAGTTGAACTTGCAAAACTGCTTTACACAACTTTCTGCTTTGCTGTAAAAAATACTTTCTTTCCTGTAATGGGAGTGTTGGGAATGTTCAACACACACTTGTCCTGACATGCGTTTGCACATGACCTGCAAATAAATAATCATTGACTCATTGACTATATTTATGGTTCTCGCTTCTGGGCAACCCAACATAACCTTATTTTCTTAGGGAAAAAAATATTTGTTTGATGTAATATCGTTGGCAGGGTTATTAATATTTTTGATCCGACGACTCAATGTGTCATGTGTCATGTCTCAGCGTTCACACACCTTGTCGTTAAGCACTTATCCTTCTACAAACCAAAAGCTTTTATTTTAATCAGTGCGTGTGTTAGACCAGAGGGGAAAAAAACAAATTTTTCTTAATTAAAGCTGGGCAGTTAGCTCTCCAGGCCCAGGCGTGGGAAACCTGTGGTGTAAACATTTCCATCCATGTTACAGGTTACATATTAAATCAACATTAGTTAAGGATATTTTTTATGTATTTTGTAGACAGCAAAATCTAGAAACGATTTTAGTTTTATTAATTGTGTGGTGATACTTTATAAAAATGACCACCATATCATCTCAGTGGCTCTTTAAATATTCATTGGAAATCTAGATTATTATTTTTAAATCTATTTTATTAGATAACAATCTGAGATCTGTGTATTTGGAGTCAGTAGGTGGCGTCAGAGGACAAGGGGCGATGCTTAAAAGAAACAGAATCGAGTAATATTTTCTGAGAGATACTGTCAATAAAAACTCTGTTTGTTGGCAATAAAAACACTAGATTCTGGAATAAAGTATGCTGTGGATGAGGTGTTTATTAAAGTCATCATCACCTGAACATCCCATAATGACTCGGACACGGAACAAACTCTTTTCTAAAAGTGTAAAACTTCAAGCCAAACAATTTAAATTTGACTCGGACCAGTAGGGTACTTTAAGTACTTTAAGGTACACTAAGGTACTTACTTAGCTTTTGGCTGTTTGGTGATTAGCGGAAAATAAAACATTTTAAGGAGCAGTATGTAAGGTGCAGAATTTCTGCAACCTTCATATTAAGGAGCTCTGCTTTAAGTATTAGTTGTGTGTTGGCGTATTAGACCAGGAGCATTTAATTTTCAATAAGGGGTGGAGCTCATTTCTGGCCCAGAAAAAAAGAATATATTTAAATCCTTCATAGTAGAGCTTAATAAATGATTCGCATGTCATATGATTTCAAACTAATCAGTCAAAAGAAACAATTTGACAGGTTTTTTTTCTCCCAACACATTTACATCCTGCATCTATTTGTTCCAAGATTTATTACCACACAAGGCATTTTGGGATTATTGTTAAAAGATGACATTATGGTTTATAATTAAAAAAAACTTTCAGTGACAGAGTAGCAACATGACAGCAGGTTGATGGGTCTAATGTGTGTGTGTGTGTGTGTGTGTGTGTGTGTGTCAGAGGGTCATAGAAAGAGAAACCCTGTGATGGACTGGTGTCTGGTGTAATCACCGGATCAACAGCAGCCATGTCCAGGATAAACCGGTTACTGAAGATGGATGGAAGATAAAACATAATTTCCAGTAGAACAGAACGTTCTGGTCTTCACTGCACCACTGCTTGTCATGTGTTTGCAGCTTTCAAGGGTGTGTCTCATTATGTTGTGTATTGTTTGTTTTGTTTTTTCTTTTCAGGAAACAAGTCTTTATAATAAGAAGTGCGGAACTAAACGGTTCAGGAACACGTTTTTACTGTAAAGGTTTTAAATGTACTTTACATTCAGTTCTAGGTGTAAGGTATAAAATAACAGCAGAGAAGGTAAGTCAGAAAGAAGGAAAAAATTAAATATTTATGGGAAAAAATATTATATATATTCAGATAAATCCTCGTAAGTTATTCACCGTATTTTTTTTATTAAATTAAAAAATTTTTTAAAAAATGATGTAAAAATATGTCTATTATTTTTTAATATTCATTAATCGCTTGAAATGAAGACTCAAGCTTGGCATGTTTTATGGCAATGTTGTGAATTAGTTTTTGAAAAGTTTCTATGAAATGATAGAATTATTAAACATGTAGAGACACTTTAAAATATTACAAACTTCACCTTTAACTTTGTGCTTACAGGGAAATTTGGTCAAATACGAAAATAGTTATCAATACAGAGGAATTTCAGCACATTGATAATTTTGTAAAAGAAAGAAATGTACGTTAATGAGCCCTTGTGTTTTTTGTTTGTTTGCAGGCTAATATTGGGCAAGAGGAAGACTTTGACGCGGCCAGAAAGAAAGCGACGAATCTCGGGGCGAAAAAGGTAACGGATAAACCAGTGAATTAAATAAAGTACGAATGAATATTCAGCCAGTGGTTTATTTGGAAATCAGCATGTCGTCTCTTTCAGTTGAATAAAAGTATGAAGAAAGCTGTGTTGTATTAAAATTACAAAAAATAAATATGTAAAAATAAATATATTGCGGTACAAGTTGTGGTAAAATTGAAAACATGTATGTTTTCAGTTGTAGTTCTCATAAACTATTCTTATTATTATTCATAATAACATTGTTATAGTATAGTAAGTAATGGTTTCAAGGTCATCAGCCTCATCCAGTGTGTGTGTGTGTGTGTGTGTGTGTGTGTGTGTGTGTGTGTGTGTGTGTGTGTGTTTGAGACAGGTGTTCATTGAGGACCTACGTGCCGAGTTTGTCGAAGAGTTCATCTGGACCTCACTGCAGGCCAACGCCATCTATGAGGATCGGTACCTGCTGGGGACCTCCATTGCTCGACCCTGCATCGCTCGGCGTCAGGTCCAGATTGCCCGCCAGGAGGGGGCACAATACGTCTCCCATGGGGCCACTGGGAAGGTTAGTGCACACAAGCTAGAGTCCAACTGAACACTTCATTCAGCAGATCAGATCTGAGCTGCTCATTCGGGTCCAATTTTTATTCTGTGTATAAAATTCAGTGTGTATAAAAGTCAGAATTGGCCCCACATGCTGGGTGGAGCTAAATTAACCCGGTTTATTAAACTCACTGACAGTTTGATCGTTATTCGGTAAAATAAACTTAAGATTAACATTTTAGGGTTGTGAGACCACAACAAAGGCAAAAAAAGGTAAATTGTGAAACCCGAAAGGCATAAAATGATAAAATAATTAAAATAAGTTTATTTTGGACTTGCACATCTGTCGTAACTCCGAGCCCGTCTCCAAGTCGACACATCGCAGGGTGTCCTCCTCTCTTAGACTTTATGGTTACTAAAGACTGTTTTAGTTAGACTTAACTAACTCTAATTACTACAAAAAAAAACACCGAGAAAACTCCTCAGACCTGGAAGAGAATGAGCAAACTTCTTTATTGTGGTCAATCAGCCAACAATCTTCTAAGAGAAATTGCCAAGTTGAAAGTAACAAATAAAAACCCCAAAAATTGCATGTCATGCAAAAATCAATCAAAAACAAAAAATCTCACGACGTTCTTGCAAAAGTAAAAAACACACACACACCACACACACGCACACACCACACACACGCGCGCGGGGCTGCCTCCTTCATCTGGCCAGAAGAATTTGACACACACACCTTCACCCCCGAGCCCCAGATATCTTCTCAATATATACCCTGGTGCTCCTACCTCCTACCCTTGGAGTCCCATGGTGCCATATCACCTTATTTACCGGCATCACCTCCTATGTTTTCTAAATACACTGACCTAATTTCCCCTTATTTCCCATCACCTTTTTCCCATATGCCCATTTATGGATTTTCCTCCCCTTAGTTCCCAGGGCCTAGGCATGTGAACCAATGTCTTTTCCATTATACATAACAAGTTATCGCTATGAGCTGTCTGAGAACCCTGGTCTTCTTCATTCTACATAACAATCTATGAGCTAAGGTCTGGGACCCAAGGTCTTCTCCATTCTACATAACAATTTTACATTTGTTATTACAAATGTGCTCAAAAGAGCCTTACTTCCTGGTCAAAGTGGAGGATTAATCCTTTTTTTACAGCTACAATGAGCAAGTTTCCTCATTTCATTTCTTGCTATGATAAAAGTTCTTGATTATATTGGTTATGTTGTATTACTGTTTGTGCAAAGCCCTTGCTGTTATAATGTTGCTTTGTATTTTGATTTTCACTTCCTCACACATTGTTGATCAGAGAGCTCAGACTGACTAAGCCTGACAGCCCCGAATCTGGTTACTCTTACTAAGTTTATGATTACAATAAACATCTTTGGCCTACAACATCACCTACATATGTCTTATGTCTCCAATTGTAATATTTTGCAAGGCCTAATACTTTACATTGGTTATAGTATTGTAAGGAATAATACTTTAATTATTTCTACTAAGATTTTTCACAACACTATTCCCCTCCTGCGAGACTGTAAAGTCTCAGCAAAACTTATGTTGCAGTGTTCTGGACTACCTTGTCATTTCCACTAACCCATATATTTATCTAATCACGACGACCTCTACAAACCTACAACACAGCATTACTCCCCCACAATGAAAACAAAAGTTTTTATTTTGTTTTGGGGTTTTTTTTGTTTTCTTTTACATTTTCCTGAGAAATGTTGGTTCAAATGATGTAAAAACTTTACATTTTACTTGGTGAATTATAATAAATCGTTTTATAAACGATTATCAGTATATAGTTAATATTATAGGAAATATATATATTTACTGTTTTCTATTTGCAGGTTGTATTTTAATCTGATAATTTATTTGTTTTTGATTTTTTAGAAATAATTTAAAATTCATTATGCTTTAAATGTCTTTAAAAAAAAGTCAAATAATTTGATTTAATAATTTGATATAATTTGGTTCATGTTTTTGCCGCTAGATGGAGACAAATATCCTGATCCGTCTGTGTTCTTGTAACTCTGTGTATTTAGTGATTATACATACTTATTAATTCCTATTCTTCCTCTTCTTCCTCTTCGTCTTCGTCTTCTTCTTCTTCTTCTTCTTTATCTTCATCTTATTTTTATTATTACTGTCATTATTCCTATTCACCATTAAAATATGTGTTTTTTTACATCGTTTAAAAAAACAAAAAAAAACAAAAAACATGTTTATATATATATATATATATATATATATATATATATATATATATATATATATATATATATATATATATATATATAAATTAATGATAATGTTATTGTGATTTCAGGGCAATGATCAGGTTCGGTTTGAGCTGACCTGCTACGCTCTGTACCCTGAAGTGAAGGTGAGGACTGGATTCTTCCTTCATGTGTGTAATCTCGGTATCTTCTCGATTCGCTTTCCTGTTTAAATTTAGAGTTTTCTGTGTCCTACGTTAGATCATCTCGCCTTGGAGGATCCCAGAATTTTACAACCGTTTCCGGGGCCGAAAGGATCTCATGGAGTATGCAGAGGTATAAAAAAAATCTGTAGTGATAAATGTTGATTAGGGATGATGATGATGATGATGATGATGATTGTAAACTATTCGATACAAGCCTCAGATACACTCCACTTGCCCCTATTAAATCTTTTGACATTTTAGTTTTGCTCTTTAAAACGATCTCCTTTTCAGAAACATGGTATTCCTGTCCCAGTCACTCCAAAAGCTCCCTGGAGCATGGACGCAAACCTCATGCACATCAGGTGAGATTCTTCCCATTTATCTTCACATTTCATTGATTTTTTTCCCCCACATTTTTTATAATAAGACTGAACAGGACACTTTGTCTAACCTGGCAGTTAAAAGTTTATTTTATATACACAGTGTAGACAATTCTCTCTGGATATTTAAAATAATTTTATATGAATTCATCGTCTGTAAATTTACACTTACAAACATAACTGCAAAAGCAAAGGTCTTAAAACAGATTACA